>NC_142847.1:29701969-30005000 GCF_061612785.1 Hesperophylax consimilis
AATTATTAAGGGGATTCAATTCGTAAAATTTTAACGAAAGCAAGCACTCTATTTTAATTTATTCATTCATAAACATTTTAAAAGATTTCGCACATACTCTAAAGAATTCGAAATTAAGCAATACAACCGTATTTATAAAGGCATATTTAAGTAGGAAATTATACACTTCAAAACATGTTCTTGACGTTTGATACTTAATTTGTTTCTAGGCTTATAAAATTCTTATAAAAAACGTTTTATTAAAGCTAAGTCCGAGATGTTTTCTACTCGCAAGATTTAAGGGAAGCATCTAAATATTTCTAAGTGATCAAATTTTCAAACCAAAAACATTTTCCTTGATTTTACTTCAGGTATTTCGCATTGAATCCCAAAGAAAAAAATGGTGTATAGAGCCGAAGTTATCTTTATAGGTAAGTGATAATATACTTTATCAGCTAGCAATGACCTGAATTGTAAACATCTAAATACCTACCTACTTTACTGCAGATAAATATTTAATTCAAAGTTCCAGGTGTACGCGGTCAAATAATAATTATAAAACGAATCGATGTGATATCAAATTTCACAGCGTATATTTATTACACTTCGGAAAAGGTAATTGTATACACAAATGTATTGACATTTTCACAATTTTTTTTGGTGTATTTTCTGTAATAGCACCGGATTTGTAAAAAAAACTCAAGGGAGGTAGGCATTAAAATATTATTTCAGTCTTTCTTTTTCAAGATTTGTTCAATTTTAGGTAATTTTCGGAAAATTTAAGATTCGCTGTGTTTAGTTTGTCTTTGAACTCGATATCTCTTTAATTTTGGCACTCAATTCTACTGATATGACGAAAGCTTAAAGTTCAACTTTGAATTCGATTCCTCTTTAAATTTTTCTATGAATTCGGGTGATGATTTTTAAGTACTTAACTTGGTGACAACAGCTAACAAGCAGCTTTACTAAGAGCTTTTGAGCCTGTTTCTCCAAAAGCGCAATTTCAAAACATTGTATCTGGATTTTGGACTGCATTTCGGTTTATTCAGCTGATATTTACTCAACCAAATATCTGGTTGATTACTCAACCAGATATTTCCAACAGCATTTATATCGGAAATGCTGAGTATCCGAAGCTTTAGTTCTAGGATATCGCTTTTCTTATTAATACCAAACATCCTGGCTGTAATAGAATCAACATCCGGGATGATTTCATCACAGGGTTAGCTCACCAATAGTGTTGTCTATGTGAATACTTAATATGTCAATTAACTACATCACAGGAAATGTGAATATTTTCCACATGTCCTTCAACTTAAGCACGAAGTATCCTTTAAGTTTTAAAAATAATATATTATGTCCCTACCTGTTTTTTTTGTCCTACTTTTTATTTATTACGTACCGTTTTTTTTTCAATGTATTGGTCCTAACTGTTTAAATGAAAAATAAATAAAACGAAAATTTTGATTTTGGTTTGCTATTGATTTGAAAATGTGGCGTGGAGAGATGATTTTTAAAAAATAATTAAAGAACCGTGACTCAAATTTGAAGGGAAATTGAAGAGTGAGGGAAGGGTTGAGAAGTACTAAATATTCAGATCAATTCATTAAACATTGAAAAAGCCATCTCAAGAAAAGTTTAAATTCACATGGCGTTCTTTTACCAAGGTGATATAGAGAATATGTATCGCTTACAGTATAAGTACAATAAATATAAAAAAGAAAGAAATAGATTATCTTACCATAAGTCTATCTTCAGACATTTTCTGATCCTCGCCTTCACTCCCCCCACTACTCGTAGCCGAGGTAGAATTGTGATTCATCATGCTAGGTCTTGTTTTAAAAACCATTTAATACAGTCAATAATAACACAACAAAACAATCTATGCAACAAAGTCACTAATGTAATCACTCGATAAATTGTAATGCACCATAAAGTTAAAACACTAACGAATTAGTTTTTTATTTACCATTGTTTACAGTTTGATTAAAATTTGTTATACTTCAATCAATACATGCATAATGCGAAATGTTTAATTCTGTAATATTGTATTGATATAATTTAGACGTATTCACTTGGTAATGCTAATAAAGCTTTTGTCAAATCGCGTGCTGACATGTCCCATCGTAAATTACTAGAATCATATAAAGACTGTACAATATTTTAAAACCACAATCACTTATTCGAAAAATTTGCTTTAAATTACGTTGAATTTATTGCGCTATCAAATAACATAACATTTGTAATGGAAAATGTGGTTTGAATGGTACATTCGTAAGTAATAGCAAGTAAGTTAAGGTGGGTTAACAATGCGACTGGCTTTGAAGGCTTGTTTGGGAAAACTGTATTGAAACTGGATTGACCAACCACGCCGAAAGGGTTACCATGGGGATGAAATAAGCGGGCTGTAAACACGAGTTGTGTAGAGCAGTGGTGCTCAACGGTGATTGTACGAGCTTTAAATGCTTACAATAATATTGTTGTTAATGTGTAGCTGAAGGAAGACGGGTTAGGAAAGTGTTGGAAAGTAACACAGATGGCAGTGCATAGAGCTTGCGTGGAAGACCGCAAGATGGAGCCAGTGGCCAGTAGTCGCCAGGGCCAGCGGGAAGGCTCTCAGAGAAACTTACTGTTTTAGATTCCAATTACCAAGCTTCTAGTTAGGTATCATAGACTATCGAGTCACCATTATAATACGTAGAGTATTAATAAATCCCTGATGTACCTAAAAGAACTATTTATTTATTAACTCCTACCAAGACGAGTTGGAGACCTGTTTGTACGAACACAACAGAAACAGAATGAGAATTAGACAATTGAGGAGTTAATTATCGGAATCTATGCCATTGTAATAAAGCTATGGTATTTTCATGTGTGGTATCTCACAGTGACGATATTAAAATTATATTCAACCCTTAAACGATGTACGTATATGCTACGAATTTATTTAATTATTTATATATGAAATAACACATAAATTAAATTCAAACTTATTTTATAGTGATTTATTTTTGGCGTTTTATGCCGTGTTGCGCTACCTCCATTTAGCCAATGTTCGAACAGAATTAGTCTATCACACGTCCTGGCCTGCACGGACGATCTCTCAAAGGATATCAGAACACTTAAGAGCATATAAACTCAGCCATCCTGACAAATCGGCAATTACCGAGCATTTAATTGAAATCGACAATTACTATGAATTTTCCTTGAAGTCCTGGGAAGACTGAAAACGCATAGAGCACGCTTAGTTACGGTGGCAATTGAAATTCGTCAAAATTCCATTAATATTAATAAAGACGACGGTAATTCAATAGTTCTTGGAATCAGATAATTGACGGCTACATCAAAACTAAACCCAGAAAACCATTTTAAATTATACTGTAATATCAGGATCGGAGCTGTCAACATTGTATCGCATCTACATTATAATAAATTCTAATTATATTAAATTCCCTCGATAGAAAAAAATCGCAAAAATAAACTCCAAAATTTATTAAAAACACGTTTCGTTCTTTTATTTAATATGTTATAGGCATGAAAAAAATCACAGTGTATCTTTAAATGCAAATAAATCATTTGACAAGAGATTTTTGCTCTATTTCAAACGAGTCATGTTTTATTAAATATTTTCAACATTTTCGCTTAATCATTATCGTTTTTTTTTAATTACCGCGCTCCCTCTAACATTCGAATTTACATATCTCCCCTTCAAACCATCTTTGAACGCTTACTACGGGGCCTTAATATTACAATTTGCAAAATAAATTGCAATAAATAACGATTCGCAATTTTCAGAGTAAATAAAATTCTTGCATATTTACTTTTTTACCCATTATTTTGAGAAAAGGTCATGGACCAATGGCGCAAAGTATAAAGCAAAATAACATTGGTACCTGTATGTATAAATTATTGTCTTTTATTCTACTCGAAGTTGGTAACGCTAAGTTTTTTGTTGTTGACGAAATATATAACAAAGCCCCGATGTATTTCTATAGAAAGCTGTTAAACTTCTCAGGCGTTTTTTTAGATAAAACACTTCTTTTGAAATGGTTGCTTCATGATTAATTTGAACACTTAGTTTGAAAATTATTATTAGAGATTAATGATGTGTTTCTTTATCATATATTTCGCGATAAAATATTGAGTTGAGCAGTAAAAAATAAAATATATGTGTATACGTATTTCCAGGTTAAAAAAATACTACTGCTTTAATACTGAGAATTGAAGCTTTTATTGGGGTACAGAAAAAAAACCATGTAGGTATTTCTCCAGAATATTTTGTTAGAGAAAACTTCAAGGCAGGATCGAGAAGCCTTTACTAAAGACGTGTTTTTTCATTCAGAATTTGAACAATTCATCAAATCGTATCGTATTTGTAGTTGTTTGTTGGATATAATGCTTGTTGGATATATTGCTGTTGGATATAATGCTTGTTGGCTATAATGCTTGTTGGATATAATACTTGTTGGCTATAAAGCTTGTTGGATATATTGCTTGTTGGCTATAATGCTTGTTGGATTACTGCTTATTGTATATAATGCTTGTTGGCTATAAGGCTTGTTGGATATAATGCTTGTTGGATATAATGCTTGTTGGATATACTGCTTATTGTATATAATGCTTGTTGGATATAAGACTTGCTGGAAATAATACTTGTTGTAAATAATGCTCGTTGACTTGAATGCTTGTTAGCTATAATGCATTTTGGCTATAATGCTTGTTGGATATAATTCTTGGTGGACATGTTTTTGAAGTTGAGATCTAGTGTTTCTAATATATGTGTTGGTTGTTGTCTCTAGTGTTTGTATTTATGAATATAAAGTATTATTGTTTTCGAATAGAGTTGTTTAATTGATATGTTTAGGATTTGATTAGTGATTTGAGAATATTGTCATTTTAACTACCCCGTCCGATAACATCGTATACTGTAACAGTGATAGGCAAAGAACCATGTAGATCTTGATTAAGTATTTTTATGAGAGATAAATAAATACACATTTTTTCTTCCACTTTGGTTTTGAACCCTTGGCCTCCAAATAAACAGCCGGGGATCTTATAACACTGTCGGAAAAAGGCAATCACCATCTACCATTCTTACCAACTATACATACTTGATACTGCTGAAGCTGCCTGTTAAAAAGTTTCTATCTAAGAATCATGTAATCGGTTTTTGTATTCATTCGTTTTGGGGAGGGTAGTTGTAAATAACTACCATTTGAAAATTAAACAGCTGCAATCTGTTTTCGGTGTATAATTATTTTTAAATGGCGTATTAAGCTGTAAAATATGAAACTTAAATTTACTGCCTCTTCGTATTGATTGGTGCAATAAAAGCGTGTAAAATAAATTATTTTGTATTTCCATTGGACTGCAGAGAGGAAAATTATTACCATGACAAATTGTATACAGTTGATGTGATCGGTAAGTTAGTGATATTGTTTGAAGTTTTTTTCAGTAATCCATTAGTAAAATAATGGAAAAATAAATATTGAACTCTCTTTTTGAAAAATTTTGCCGAGCAATAATATTTAAGTATCTACATATATATATATTTTGCAAAGAATGGATTCACCGGATTCTTGTAGTATATACACTGAGAAAAAGAACTATTGCTAATTTATTAAAAAATCTCTTTAAATTATTGGTAATCCTTTTGAAAACGGGATTAAAGGCCGTTTCCTGATAAACTTTCAGTAAAAACATGAGTTCATGCACCTGCAATTACCTTGATAATATACAATGACGAGATACCGAAATATTAGGATTCTTATGAACACATGTTTCGGAATTGTGATGGTACATTCGTATTTTACAAAAAGTTTAGCAATATTCCATGTAAGTAGTTTTTCTCCGTGAACCTTCGCAAAAGTTTAAATTTAATATAATATATATGTTTCATGTAGGCATCATTCTCGCCACTGCATTATGTTTGGTATCTCAATGACTTATCGTATAATTTAAGTAGATGCCTAAAGGCTAAACCATTCTCATTCAATGCGCAGAATTCACACACGGATCACCCCGTGTATTCCTGCGACGACGGGCAGATCAGTTCAGTCCGTCGCGTGTGAAAAAAACAAATCTACTTAGATTTTAGATCAAAATTTTCCTAGATTTCAAAATGAATTTGTATGAGGTACGATATTTATTCATATTCTAGGGGGTTAATTTTTGGTTCATAAATTTTCACCCAAAACTTGAAGTTTCCCCGAATTGGCTTGAGAATTATAACTACAAAATTGAAATATGAATATTTCTCTAGATTTTGTGATTTTTTTTTCCCTAAAAAAGTTTTTTTTCCCTCGATGTAGGGAAAATTCCCTAGACATACCATGTATGAGATGCTCGCCTCTCGAATGTCCGAATGTGTGTGTGTGTGTGTGTGTGTGTGTGTTTTGCCGTCGGGGATCGGCTTGGCAGACAGATCCACCGAACAAATCCGTGTGTGAATTCTGCGCCGGATCGGGCGGATCTGATCGGCAGACAGATCTACAGAGCAGATCCGTGTGTGAATTCTGCGCCGGACCGGGCGGATCTGATCGGCGGACAGATCCACCGAGCAGATCCGTGTGTGAATTCCGTGCTTCACACTTTATCAGGCCGCTATGCAATATGGGTACCTAATAGTAAATCTTGCTCTCTCGACAGGTTTCCTGTTACCTATCTTTTGCACGATCACAGCCAAGGGAAATACAAAACACCCGTATCGTTCTTATTCTACTTGCCAAAAGCTTTCTTGTCCTAACATCGCGGTCGGCACTTTATACCTACCCTGTAATAGTCCAACTATCACCTTTTTTTAGCTCTTATTAACCATTGATTAGATTACCGAGCTCCAAGTCAAGTAAACTAATTTCGACTATATATAGGTAAGTATGTAGTGTGAAATATTCTTGCGTATTGTTTATTCAAATAAAATAAACTTTTAATTAAATATTTGAGCTTCATTACGATAAACTTCACCCGCCCATTACTAAAAATATATATTTACTGCAAAAACTTTATGGCATGTAAAAATATAAAATATTTTTAAAAAATGTCAGAGAAGCCACAACGTAGGTACGAAAATAACTAAATGTTTGACATAGGCTTGTATGAAAATAGAACGAAGATTCCGTAATGAGATAGTGCACGTGGTTTCAATGAACTAGTTCCATTGCAGGGCTGGCCTATGCGGGTGCAATTTGAGCAGTCCGCTGATTTGTCAAGGCGCCAAGCTCTCGATAATAACACCTAACAGCTACCTAACACCTAACATTCCTAACACTTTTACCTTGAGATTATTTTTCACCAAAACGGCACTACACAAATATACAAATCATTCTGGTCCGCATAATCCGATGCTATGGTATCTTCTAGTGGTCGGTCGATGATTCGCCGCGCAGTTGCAGGGTTGCCGCAAAGTTGCGAATTTGCAGCAGGGCTGCCACAAGATTATATTATGGACAAGTCGATGGTCTCACAGAACAATGTCGGATGTGCAAATTTGTAGTTTTGCAGTAGATATGTTTAAAGTTTCATTGTGATCACGTACCTAGGCGTCTACATATTTTGAAAGGAAGCGTCAAAATTTTATTCGCAGCAGGCGTCGTATCGCTCAGGACAGTGGACACACTTTAGCGGCCCGTTCATAAACATATTCTTTGAATGGCTATCCTTTTCATAAACGGTGCTATATATTTTTAACGATTAGTACAATATAACGTGTCTTATATATTTGTAATGTAAAACAATAAATAAAATAATATTATAAAAATATAAATAAAACAATAATATTCGCATAAACCTCTACAAATAGAAGAAAGGGACTTGCTTATTCTAGACAGCGAAAAATACCTTGGCTTACATATTGATAAACATCTGACATTTAAACAACACGTAGAAAAATTAAAAGCAAAAATCATCCCATTTTTTGGTGTATTTGGTAGAATTGCCCATCTCCTACCAACGGTGGTAAAGAGGGGCTTATATTTTAGTTTAATCCAGTCCCATCTAAATTATTTAATAGAAATATGGGGAAACACATACATTACATACCTAAATTATTTACAAACAATACAGAACAAAGTTATTAAAAAACTCTTCAATTATAACCCGGACACTCCCACAAAAAAACTGTATCAGGAAATGAAACTTTTGAAAATAAGAAAATTGTACGAATACAACATATGCCTCCTAATCTACAAAATCCAAAATGGACTTATACACACAAACACAACATTTAAACAAACGTCACAAGTACACGAACATTATACTAGGCAACATAACAAATTGTACACACATGCTGTAAGGACTGAAAGTGGCAAAAGAGGCATTGGCCACGAGGGTGTACAAATATACAATCTCCTTCCAGATAAACTTAAAACGGAGAGTATAAATGTATTTAAAAAAAAAACTTTTTAATCTTAAGTTATTAGAACAATATTAGAATACTATTTATTGAATGTTATATATATAAGTTAAGAAAGTGAAATGTGAATTTCTTTTAACTTAATAAATAAATAAAATAAAAATAAATAAAAAAAATAAAAAAATGTCATTGAATAGATGACGTAATTTAATAACCTTCGATAGGTATTATAGATAGAATTGAAACGTTGCTTGAAATGGCTTCTGTCCTGTTTGGTGACCAGAGCTGAATATATCCCAAACCAGAGACCAGGGGTAAGTCAGAATTTCTTTCCAATTCTAACTGTTAACCACAGCCACCCCGAGAGTTGTGTCAAATACTGACTACTGTCCGCAGTTAAACCACAAATTGATTCGCATACAATATTTGCGACTACATAATAATGTGCAATTATTCCGACTACAGAATTATTCAGGTCAAAGGTAGAATTAATTTTTCCATGTTCTTGCTCCGGCTCAATACAGTTCCGACCTTCAAAGGTGCACCAAAATTCAACTTACAAAACTGTAGGCGAGATTCGAATTAGCTAAAACCGAACCGAAACGATGTGTAACCCGAGTGCATTAATGCGAGGTCAACACGTTATAACAGTTACAAGATAAAAAATAGATCGAAATAAATTTTATGCGATACGATTGTACTACCCCAGCCAGGAGTACTCCTTTCCCGGTGAGACCGGTACACCAGGGGGCACTGATTTGTTAGACAAAGGTTATCAGATTCTTCAATAGTAACCAGCTGCTAACCCTATACAAATTTCAAGTACGCCCTTCAATTGAATTTGGGAGTCACCTCTGGGCTGGATCCCCACAAAACTTGATAAACCTACGTGATTCTGTGCAAAAGAGGGCGGTCCGTCTGATTGAAAATCCATTGGTAACTGACCGATTGTCATCTCTAATCTACAGACGCAATATGGGCATGCTGAGTCTGTTCTACAGGTATTTTAATGGAGCCTGCGGGCTTTAAATGCTTACATCAACTGTGAACGCGTATTACGCATTGCGATGTAAGGCGTTTTGTGTAAGACGGCTCGAATGTGGAACAAGCTACCGGCATCTGTTTTCCTTTTTCAGGAAGATACTCTCAGTATCGCCCCGGTGTAAGACCACAATTCAGAATCGAAAGGTTGCTTGAAATGGCTCTAGCCGTGTTTGGTGACCAGATCTAAATAGCCAGGTACTCCACCCCCTTCTCTTCCTCTCCCCTTACCCCCTTCCCCTCCCTACTACCTTCAGCCTCACAACCCCAGTTGGGGATGCCGTAGTCTCACTGGCTCTGGACCGTTGGGAGCAGTCGGGACTCAGTGCGTAATAAATCCCTTCCTAAATCCCCTACCTTAACCCGCCTCACAACGCTGCCCAACCGGGTGGTTACATAGCTCCCCTGCCTTTACACTGCACATACAGGGGCGCTCTTATAAGGTGTCACATAAAAAATAAAACTGATATTAAACACGGATTAAAACCGATGTATTTAAATTTCATTGTCTGAAGCCTGAAGGCTGTAATTTAATAAATATTAATATAGAAATAATATTATTATCTCTGCAGTAACTCTCTATTAATCATATTTTTAAAAATTGTACCTACTTACAGCTTTTGCATTATTTTGCCGTGACCACGTTGTGTATTTCTCCTGGTAGGTAGGTAGTTACTCAATAATGATGGTAATTCCTACTGATCCGCCTTTATTTAATCACAAAAAAAACATCGCCTAATGGTGTTTTAAACGGCACTATCCATACACACCAGGTGCGAGTGGGTACCTACTTAATAATTATCGATACATTTTAGTTCCTGATAGAGATGGTACCAACCTAACAAACGCATCCAACGCCACATTTTCGTTATTCCCCAAAAAAAAATTTCTGTAATATTAATTTCTGAAAATAAGGTTTCTATAACGCCAGAATACAGTGTACAAACGTTGTTTGAAATGGCTTTGGCCGTGTTTTGTGACCAGATCTGACCCGCAATGTACTAAAACCTAACCTAACCTAATCTTCTTCATTCTTATCTCTTTTTCCTCCTCATTCCCTTTAGCCTCAAAACACATCCCAATTTTGGATGCCATAGTTTCACTGGTTGCCAGCATTTATCTTGTGCGACACCATGAAATAAATAAATGTGGGTATGTATACATATCTATATTATAATTAATTAATCTTCCAACCAACAACAGATTTTTTTCATCGAGACAAATCGAGCGCCAAAAACCTTTTGTTATTAAAAACCTAAAAAATATCACAGCGCGTCACTGCTAATAAGAAACTGAAGGAACAAAAAATACTAGTCTTTCTTAGAACTACAGTAGACCTCACTTCGAAAAAAAATATGTTTCTAAAAAATCAAAATCAAATTCCCTATGAAATCAAAAGATTTGTAAGTGGGTACTTTAATACCTACCTACTTAATTGTAAACCATATATTTTATGTGAACATTTCTTTTTTCAAATAAGGATTCAAATAATTTAGTACAAAGAAACGCCACTTGAATGACGATTATTTTTTTCCTTTCTTCAGGTAGGTACCATAATAACTGTGAAACTGAAAAATAAAGTGGATGCAGTGAAACGGTACAAACAGATGAAATGCCAAACGGTATTGTTAGAACAGGACTCAGGTCAAATAACCTAACCGTAACCAATATAATATAAGTATATTTTATCAATACAAGACGATACCTCTATCAAAAACATAATGTCTTTTGCAATTTTCATAATGGATGCCGCCGATAAAATCACACTTCAGCAATAATTCAATGTCATTAAGCCTCCGCCGGTGGGCAGCAATGAATATTTTATTGGTTATTCGTGTTGTCCAAATAAATAATATTTTCACGGCACTTTTTGTTGACGGGATACGATAATTGGACAAGCGACAAGGCAAATAATAAGGCATTTGGACATCGGAAAATCGTTAACCGTGGCCTTGCGAATGTCCCTGGATGTGTATAAAATCAACACCGACATCAGGAAACTATTAATTTGTCAACAAAACTAGATCATATTATTATTTGTATAGCGCCGTTTTCGTGAGAAAATCACCTTAATGGCGCTTAACAACTCAATTTATGCATTTAGTTTATTCCCATCACTTATACAGGGTTTGCCAATAAGAGGTGTTATTTTGAATAGTTCGCTATTTCGGTAGATGTTACTTTTGAAGCTGTCATTTTTTGAATTTTGACAAATGGAACGATGCACGCTTCAACAACGCATTGAAATTATTAAAGAGTAAATCAAATGCAAATCATCTTGAATGATGATGCACATTTCCACCTCGGTGGCTTCGTCAACAAGCAAAATTATCGCATCTGGGGCTCGGAAAACCCTGGAGTTATTGTTGAAAAGCCTCTCTATCCTCAAAGTGTGACTGTTTGGTGCGGTTTATGGTCCAGTGGAGTAATTTGACCTTACTTTTTTCGAAAATGAGGCTGGAGCAACAGTTACGGTGAATGGATTGCGCTATCGAGAGATGATTAATGATTTTTTATGGCCGGAATGGGATGGTATGATCTGGATAACGTTTACTTTCAACAATACGGCGCTACGTGCCACACAAGCAACGAAACCGTTGATCTTTTACGATTGAATATCAAAATTACACCTCTTATTGGAAAACCCTGTACTTATAACATGTTATGATTTCTGCCCGTGGTATCAGTGGTAAGGTATAAAATATTAAAATAATAGTTTACGCATAATAAATAGTATCATTGGCATTAGTTAATTCCAACAGGAGACCTCGATAGGAAATAAGTTCCTTAGTGAAAATCGAAAGCATACAATGTTTAGCCCTTGGATCTAATTTTTTTCGCTTTTTGGCGCTTTTCCGTGTGTTTTTGAATGCATTAATTCATATTTTATTCCCTTCACCCAGAGGACACAGGAATCTACCCTAATTGGGGATAATAGAAAAATTTTAAAAGTTTTCCGTGTCTTTGTGAGATTTATAACTAATTTTCTACTTCAGTTGCTCTCGTCACTTACTCGAGTTGGGGATGCCATAGATCCACAGGCTCGGAGGTTATTGAGGGATTTGGACTATTGTGCGGTATTTGCAATTTTATTCGAAGCCTTTTTTATATCTTTGTAGGTAAACCAAATCTTTCAAAAAATGCGTTTTTTTTACTTGACTTTTCCAAATGTAAAAAAAAATATTCTCAAGCATAAATTGTGTAATACACAAATTAAAATGCTAATAGTGGTATTTACAATATTTTCATTATTTTAAACTTATGCTTATATACCTATCTCCAAATTACGATTAAATGGCATAGCAGTATTTTGCAGGAATCGCTTCAATAAAATGTGGTTTGTTGTTTTGATATAGATTTACTGCTTTCAAAAAAAGCCCCCAAACTCCTTGGGCCCCTTCACGGCTTAAGAAGGCCATGTTCATAACCCCGAGCAACGCGGGTACAAGTCAGCTTGGGTGAAAATATTTCTAGTTTATTCTGACTACTTCCTTGTTTCTTCCCTTTAATCTCTATAAAAAATAATCTGCTCCCCCTTCTCCTGAAGACAAGCATCGACTATTTTTAGTAGGCTTAGGGAATATCTATCTGGTGGGGATAGTTAAATCAATTAAAAATATTATAAGTATTTGAGTTTGTTATGATTTATAAATGTTCCACCGCGTAGCCACTAGGAACATTTACTTGTGGATATTTACGCATAGTATATAAGTCATATATCGTTCCAATTGCAACCTATAAATGCCGTGAGAAGCTTTGTCAACACACAAACAAGGGTTGGAAAACTCATTAGGGCAGAAAATGAATTATCAGAAGTGTGTGGAGTTATTGAACCCTGTCATCGATTCATCGGCTATTGACAGTATATTGGCTTGTGTCTGTCCTACCTTGATATTCACAGTTCTTACCCTACCAGGAACTGGGGCCACCCTATTGTGCAAGGCGGGCCTAGGGTACTACCACCATGATTAGGTGTAGGTAACTATCTACATATTCAAACAAAATGTATTGTTGGTTTTTCAATGGCTGTTTTGTTTTCAAGGGTGGCGCAAGCCCTAAATTTGTGGTAGTTGGTTTTTCACGTTTTGTATTTTGAAAGCAGGGCTGAGCAACTGAAAAACTATTTCTTTTCCTGAGCCAAACGGCGCATGGCGCTAGTAAGTAGTAAATACGTTAGAGGGTTAGGTATTATCAGCGCCTTGGCTCCTTGGCAAGTCGGCGCCCGGAGCAGACTGCTCCAATGGTACCTGCACATGCACAGGTCCGGTCCTAAGTTCTTCGCATTCCTTTGGATTCCGAGTCGGAACTTATCATCAGTTATGCATATTATTTGAATGTGCTATTGTCATTTTTTTAAATGGCTACATGAAAATTGTGGTCAAAGTGGTGTGAATTCGCAGTAAGTATTGCGTCACAAGTTTTTGTTTCATTAAAATTATGAACATCCACAAAAGAGTTAAATCAATAATTCGAGAAGATTTTCAAGGTCAAATAGCCTCATGTTGTTTTTTATTATTATTATAAGCCGTTCGGATTGTTCATTAAATTAAATACATCTCAAATACGATCACACAACACATACGCACAGAGTTACAATTAGAGGTGCTACTGTGTACTAATATCTCATCGAAACTTGTTCCACTATTAGAACGTGATAAGCGGTGCGAGTAGACCCGATTCGGTAGTTTTAGTCAGAGCGTTGGGAGAGTTGGAGTTCAGTTGGAGGTAAAAAGCGGAACCTATTTTTGCGCTTCTTGTCTCATATACACATAATACATCAATGCACTTACCTAGCTTCGTATGAAAGATGTTGCAAGCTGAAATTCATTAGGTAGGTACCTTCCTGCTAAATGTTGGCTCAACAATGAGAAAGTTCAAAGTAACTAGGTACCTAAGCATCCAAAATCCATTCATTGGTGTAGATTCCCATTATCTGATCTAAAAATCGTTGTACTTACGCAATTTTCAATTTTTATTACGATCTTAAAAATGGGTGCTTTTTCTGACCATTTAAAATTATTACTGCGAATAAATAACCGTCATTTAACTCTTAACTAACCCTAAAGTGACCTACCCTCAACTTAACTTTATCCCTTATTTCTTCTTTTTCTTAACTCTTTATGTTTGTTTATCGCTTTTTTTTCATAGTTTCATGAGAAGTGTCAATAATCCGTGGAAAAATAAAGTAAAGAATGATGTTTATTTAATTTTATTAATTATTACTAGCTTTACACAGAGTTATTCGAAATCAGATGAGATCAGTTATATTCCTCCTGTTTTAGTCAGTGGGCAAAATTTCATCAAGTATAAAAATTCCGCTGTAAGGGGTGGGAAAAGGGGGTGAGGGTGGTTTTTTTGAAAGTGCATAATCCTCCTGTTTTGAAGGTCGAGTATGCAAAAATCAATCTCGAAATAAAACTGTACATTTGTTTAAAAAACTTGTTTATGTAAATAAATAGATAGAAGATAGATGATAATCATGTATTATTTTTTGAAATAGCATATTTATTAACAAAATTGCATCAAAAATAATAGTTGAATTGTAAAACAATATATTTTACATGTTCAGAAACAAAAGGTGTTTTTAGCATAATACATCTATTTTCAATTCCCGATCCAGTTGCGTCTCTCTTGGGCCAGCTGGCAGCCAATTTCAAGATTTTTTTTATTTTTGTTTGATACGACTGAGGATTGAATCTTCCTCCCCAGGGAATGGAGTCAACCGTGCTAAAAACTGCACCAAATCCCGATTAGGTAGGACCGACATTTATTTCTTATATTAACTGCTGCAATGTCAACCAATTTCAGAGAAATGTGTATACGCCCGTGATTGCCATCAAAAGTTAATAGAATGCGTTGTCATCGATAACAAGTCTGTCTGCTGATTTCAGGAAGTGGGTTAATTTCCAAGATTTGCATTCATTCAATTAGATTTGGGAGGCGGGTTTGGGTACCACCGCCCCGGGAACCATTTGTTGTATAACCAACACCTTTGCCATAGGTCACCCCAAGTGGTTCGCTACGTTTGGTGATTTAGTAGGGGTGCCTGGGTTCATCGGGTGGGGTGCGTTCAGGATACGCCAACCCACCAGCTGGGTGGCGTGCAAGATTGGGAAAGACTGGTTTGGGGAGAGCGTTTGACCTCTCCAACTGGTCTGTTATATTCATATGTCCGTCACTCCTGGACACATTGATCCATAGATTCCTACACACCCCTCATACCTTTTTCATTTGCTTAACTTCCCTCCACACAGCATCCACAAAGATGATATAGTTCCAGAGGGAAATTATTATCTTCAGGTCCTCCTGTGTGGGGTTGACTTAAAAAAAAGATGTATTTTAAAAATACATTAAAAAAATTATTACTATTGGCAAACCCTGCTTCAGCCCCAAAATCCTTCATTGTATGGTCACAAGAGCAGGTGTTGGCAACCATTGAGGGCAATGGAACATTCCATACAGCCTTGGAAAAACTCATTTATGGCCCATACAAATATCCATTTATTCCCGTCACTATTACATTGTGCTTTTTCAAAGTACGGATTTGTAATAATTCACGGAACTTCATGTAGCACTCATTCCCTATCATAATGGTGTCAATAATTTATAGTTAAGTGTATTGATATTATACAAAGCTTTGTAATATTTTAATGAAAAGCTTTCGATCTATTCCACAGATGGTGTGTGATTCATAAATGTGGATGTTTTCTATGAAAAACGACTCCAAGCTTTTCATAAGTGTTCCATTGTTAATGTATTTTATAGAAACGTAATTTACGCTAGCATTACTTCATTTCTTTTTTTAGGAGAAAAACATTCATTTTACAAAAAAAAACTTGATTATTCAATATTTGAGTGATTTGGCGTTCTCTTTATTTTGATTGTTGGTTGCATTCAAAATTGATTTTGCAAATAATATAGTAAATGGGATACATTTTCATTTAAATTTATTTATTTATTCAATGCATCGTTTATTACAGTCATTGAGAATTTTTAGACTACCATGCTATCAAAACCTCCTAGATCACAAGGCCGGGACACCGGGCGGGACAAATTTGTTATAAAAATTTGTAAATTTTTTTATTTATGAAAACTGTTTTAAATGGTTTAGCTAATTTAAAAAAATAAAATAAAAATATATTTTTTGGAGGTTCTCATACAAGTTAGGAAGCTGATTTGATTCAGTGTCCTGGCCTTGTCGTCTAGGAGGTTTTGATGCTAGAAGTCACACGCCTGTGTTGTGATGGTCGATAATAATATTCATCGATCAAATAACCTGTCTCCTAACTCAAATACATTATTTTTTTCTTTATTTTTGAAATATTTTGCGTTTGTATGTAGTATTACTCTATGTTTGCTTCACTCAAATGTAAATTGTTAACCTCGATACAGGCTCAGTCCTAGTGAGGTTGATTTTTATGATAAAAAAACATGATTTATGTATAGTGAGATGCAATAAATAAATATAAAGTTCATTAAAAATAATATATCAAATATGAAATGTAGAAGAATTTAAAAGAAAATAAGGAGTATAGATTTTAAAAGAATATAAAACACTATTGTGGAAATGGGTGTATTTTGAATAATTCATAAAAATAAATAATTGAGCACTCAAATGGAACCAAATTTATTTATATTTTTTATTATTATAAAAATGTAGTTAGATAGTCACTTTTTTTTAATATTAACTAAACATCATAAAAGATGTAAACTGATGTACCTACAGGGTGTATCAGTATGTGCCCAAAAGAACTTAAACCAGCGATTCCTGATGATATTTGGAGTAAAAAATGTAGAAGTCATTTTGCTGTCAACAGCAAAACAAAACAAAAAATCCATCACACATCTCCACTGCGTTAAGCCTAGCGCAACGACTGATACACACTCCAACTCATTCCAGCAGCACCAAGAGACAAGACGGAGCACCGTTTCAACGTGTGGCAGTGTGATCAGTGGTATGATAGAAAGATATTTTATTAAAAAACAACATCATCAGACAGCAAAATGACATTTATATTTTTTATTGCAAATATGCTTGGTATTCGCTGGTTAAAATCTTTTGGGTACATGTTGATTCTCCCTGTGTATCAATACAAACAGGATGTGTTAAACTTTTCAAGGTAGAATGTTATTAAGGGTTAATTTAAAATTGTTCATAAACTGCTCATTCATACATTTAATTATTATGGAAAAAACACTGGAAGTTGGAATATGAATAAATAGTTTTGTCCATATACAATCTCAATTATTTCAACAAAGGCATACAAATACAATTTTGGATTGAATCACCGATACAATATTGTATTTGTATCAATTCATCTTGTTATTTTGAAGCTTAATATGCAAAAGTGTTTTCTCCTAAAATGATTAGCACCATCTATGAACAAGCAGTTTATGAATAATTAAAAAAAAAAACAAATATTATTCATAATATGAAATCAGTCACCAAAACATAAAATTATTTAGAACCCGGTGCAAACACTTTAATCCCTCTATCAAACAACTTATAATGATAACTGTTCAATTTGACCAGATTGTTTGAGATACTTGACCACGGACGGGAAACTTCAAATGTACCCGACACTTCTCTGCTTCTTCCCGTCTTGAACCCCGACACTTCACAAATAACATCGGCCATATGCGACACGAGTCCCGACAGAATAAAACTAGAATCACTCTCGGAAATAACGTGAACACCAACGGCAATACTACACTTATCGTTACTTAAAATTAGACTTTTACACAGTTGAACGAAGGTATTAACTTCAATTATCGTATAACCCATCTCTAATAACCCTGTAATATCATCAACGATTAAAAATACTGATGGGTGTTTAGGCAGTAAGCTTTTAACTGCGTTGTTAACAATGTCAAACAAGTCGTCTATTTTAATTTTATTATACGCAGTACAATCGGCATTCTTTGATGAAATTACTGCGTCGCTTACAAGGCTCAAGCAATCAACGCTTTTCACGGTTTCGACTTCTTTTAATTTGTCCAGATTATATCCCATCTTCTGTCCAACGCTGTGATAGTGGTGGAAGGAATTGTGAAGCGTTACGAGGCAAATAGAGCCCTGATCTTTAATCTGTTTTGCAATCAGGCAGCTGTGCATAAAGTGCGCTTCTGATCCGGACATCTCTTTGATGAGAAAGAATTGTCCCATTAGACTTTCTTTGTCCAGGTCTAATGCCGCCAATACATCGGATGCCATTCTGAAAAAAGAAAAACTATTATTATAATACGATCTCCACGGTTGAGAGATTACAATCCTTGGCTTCGAATCCAGAGATCAAAGGTTCAAATCCCAACATGATTAAGAAACTTTTATTTGACTAATTTTTGTTATTTTACAATTAAAAATAATATTTTTTCAGCACGTTCAGAATGGAAATGTTGCTTGAAATGGCGTAACCATATTTGGTGACCAGTTCCGAATCTCCTTCCCCTCCCCACTACCTACAGCATCATAAAATACCCCAATAGGGATGCCATAGTCTCACTGGCTCCAGACGGTTGGTAACAGTTGGGTTAGGTTAGGTCTAACCTAACCTAACCTAAGGTCTAACCTAACCTAACCTAACTCATCTCATCTACCTATACTCACATAAAATAAAACACGTATTTTAAATTTTTTTAAAGAACATGTGAATACCCCACAAGAGTTCCAACTGTCAACGGAATCAGAAGGGCTATTGCGTCTCGATTTGCGGTATGTTGTGAAGTTGAAGGGAGTAGGGTTGGGAATAAGAAGGACCAAACACGCTATTACCATTTCAAGCAATGTTTTAATTCTTATGGTGGTGACGAAGGAACAAATCAAATTAGTATTTTTTATCAAAAGAATCGTACTCTTTGTTTATTTAATCATGCAGAAATACTATTCAAATAAGTATTATAATAATGTTAACCACATGAGCAACTGGAGTGGTAAGTACTTGCATTGTTTACGGCATACAAGTCACATGCAATCAATTTATTGCATACGCTAACCAAACATATTTACAGAGGTAATTTAAAAAATAGGTGTATGTGGTCGTGATGAACAGAGCCAAAGTAGGAAAGGACATTATTCATCTTAACTAAAAAAAACGGAAAATCTGTTTGTATATTTCATTAAAACTTGCGCACAATGAGTTCTGGCATCATGAAATTTACACACTGGAATGTAAAGGTCTCTCAAAGTGGGGGTATGCAGGTCTCCCATAATTCCCACTGTCTTCGGGCAGATGGGACCAGTGGTGGCCAGCTAATATGTGCTCCCGAGCGCCGAACAACCAACAAAATTTCCGACATGGCTAATCACAATACGAAACTCGGTTCGGTTATAATATTTCATACAAAAGCTACCTACTTACTATGCGCGCTCAACTTGCAGACCGACTGTGACTTGTGCCTATGTTCATAGCAGTTCGTTTTCGATTGCGATCCAAAATTTGACTGCTTTGTTCGCGTATTCTGTGGAACAGTCGAAAGCGTGGGTACATACTATTCTTTGCAAATATTACCATATCGAGGACGGCGTCCGGAGCTTTACCACCACATCAGAAGGAACGGTTTGTTCAGTAGAAAGATAAACTAAAACGCGTATGTGTATTATTGTCGATATCGTGTCTTCAATTTACCATCTGCTCTTTTTCAGCGAATGTTCCGCTTACAGCTTTCTTCTACAAGATAAAACTTGTCATTAAGAGATGAGTGATGTTCAGATTATTTACTATCAGTTCAGTCAGTTGTCGCCGTTGTCGGGCATTGTCTGTTGAATTTAAAACCTTTCTTGCTCTGCAAAAGTTTTGAAGTTCAATTGCAGGTTATATCGATATTCATATATCAATTGTTAATTAGGCATATCAATTGCAGGTTATACCAACTTATGATTATTTTTGTGTTTGTTCATTGTATAAATTAAGAATGAGTTTGAATGTGGAATACATTAAGAACAATAGGTCGAGTTTTTAAAACAAAGTGATAATAAAAAATTCCGGTCCACCTAAACCTGAACTGATAATAAAACAAGAGTGAATATTGAAGAAGTTTACTCGATCATTTAACAAAACAATGTATAACAAAGCTTCGTGGCTCTGTGGATGTGATCATTTGAATACTTTATTTTGTTTTCCGTCTTTAATTTACGATGTTGATTCAGTTTGGACAATCAGCGGAGTTACTGATGAAATTACTGAAAAAAATCATAAAGCATAATTCTTGTCATTTACATTTACAAAAAGTTTTGAGTTTAAAGGTCTTAGGAAAAGTTGATATCAGAATGCAATTGGATTCGCTACCGAGGCTACCGAGCCCAAGTTAAACACCATAATGAGCTAGTTAATAAAAATCGATACATCCTGTCCAAACTTATTGATTGTTGAAAGATGTTTCTCAACGTTAAAAATAATTAAATACTTTTTTAAGAAACACGTTGAGCCAGGACAGATTGTACGTACTATCAGTGTTAAGCATTGTTAAAATGTTAATTCAGTCTATGCCTGATTTTGACACGAGAGTCATAGAGATCTTCGCTAAACAAAAGGAGCGGAAAATAAAACGTCTTTATAAATAGGTATATATCTTTTTTAATTTATTTTCTGACTTAATGTTGTACTCCAGTGAACCCCCACATATTGTGACCACCGGCTGTCACTGGTTGGGACTATCACGCTATACTCTTGAAAGGTGAGCTTTGACATCATGAAATTTGAAGATTTTTTTTCTGTTTGGAACTTCTAGGTAATGGTAGCTAATTTCAGCTAGCAACGTCATTTCCATCATGAAGATAGGTTTATCCATACACTTTAATAAGAAAAAATCAACCCGTAAAAAACGAAGTTTTTTTTACTACGTACATACTTATCAATTTTAAATTTTCGACCTAGTTGCGCCATCTCTTTCGGCCGGATACTAGCCAATTTCAAATATTATTTTTTTTTGGTTTGATTGAGGATTGAAACTTCCTCCCCAGGGACTGGAGTCAACACCGCTAACACGAAGCCAAATCTTAATTGGATAGTACCGACATCTATTTTGAATATTAACAGCTGAAATTTTTTTTAAATAACATCATACAATTTCAGAAAAATACTTGTGTGTGTGTGTGTGTATGAGTGCCACCAAAAGTTGATAGAATGTATTGCCATCAAAAACTAGTCAATCTGCCGTATTTCAGGTCGATTTTAGGTTGGGAAGTGCATTAATTTCCACTTTCAAGATTTAATTTCTTGCATTCGTTAATTCATTTATTCATTCAATCAAGAAAACAAAAACGAAATTCAAAGAGATGTATTTAAAAAATAGTGCAGAAACTTGGATGAAGCCGGTTAGGAACTGTTAGTTTTAACATTATAAAAATAATATGTTTTAATCTGCTTTTTACTAGTTATCTCAGAATTAGTAATCTTCACGTAATAAAGTCAGCAGATAAGAGCATGCTGTTGAGAATTTTAAATAATAACACTGAGGTTATCAAACGTAAGAGTTTAACTTAACATTGACAACCATTCATGACATTCAACCATCATGCAGCTTGACATACTTACATTAACTCAGGCAAATAAATTCCTTCAGGGCCTATGTTCTCCTGTGTGGAGGGTATTTTTGTGGAAAGGAAAGAGTGAACCTGGGTCTTGAAGGGACCCATGTTGTAAGAAGAGGGAGGCCGGCAAATCGTTCCATAGCCGAGCGGTTGAATTCAAGAACGAGTTGTAGAAAATACCTGTTCACATGTGATAAATGTCAACAATGTACAAATGTTGAGTGCACGTTTCCCAACTATGCCCCGGTGCCGAAGGAATCAATGATGCTAATCGGAGCATCTTACATTGAAATACCGGTAGAACAAGGACAGCATTCCCACCCGACGCCTATACCCTAAAAATTGCAATCCGTTTGTTAAGATAGGAGAATCTATCAAACGGACCACCCATTTCTGCACAGAATCGTTTCTTCTTTTTGCAGTTTGGCGATCAGGTCAATAAATAGGTGCAATACATAACCTAGCCTTCCTCTTCGCCTTCTCTTACAACATTTCCCAAATGCGAATGCCATAGTAGGTCTACCGGATCAGGGCAGTTAAAACTCAGTATCGCCCTGGTGATATTTCCACACATTTTCTGCAGATTTTGTCATTGATTCAATATCAGAACATAATTTGCAGTACGTTTCCAAAATTTCAGTTCATTCTGCTTCATAGATCCTGAAAAAATGGCCCATTAAGTTCAAACCCAAGTCTTGCATTTGTGCCCGTTAGCATGATATTTCCACAGATGCTATTTTCTGCAGATTTTTTAAATGATTCATCTTCAGACCAAAATTCTCAGTACGGATCTGAAATTTCAGTTCATTCGGCTCCGTAGATTCTGAGAAAACGGCTTCAATATTTCAAACACAAGTCTTGCATTTGAATGGTGATATTTGCACACATGCTATTTTCTGCTAACTTCGAATTTACCTTTTAACATTCTGTTAGAATTGAATTAGTGACTGGAATTGAATGGCCAGGTACTTTACAACCTTTCTCTTCTTCTGATCATTTTTCACCCTCACAACATTCCCTGAATAATAATGCCATAGTCCCATTAGCTCAGAGCAGTTTGGAGTATACTGCAGTACCTACCTATCATATAAAAAAGTGTTTTTTTTATTTAATGTTTCCAAAAATTACAAAAAAAAAAACAAAAATTATCAATAATAGTTCATGCTTAACGCTCACAGTTCTTACTCGACTACATAAATTTTCTACCATATTATTTGAGTGTATTTATTTACATGCCAATATCATATGAGAAACAGAAAATCAATAGTCATTATCTATTTAAATGTATAGAAGAAAATACGACGGTGTGTCGAGTGTCGACAGTAACCGACCATGTGAATAATATATTACCAGTACGCTCCTGGACTCTGGCAACATTCAGTTGTGTGCACAATTCATTTAAAAAAAAACCTTCAACAATTTTTGTTTGACAATCTTACTGTAAGTTATTTGAAATAAGAACCGACTAAGTGTTTATCAAACGCAAGCCACAAGCAACTTAAGAAAGTCTGTTAGTTGAAAAGTTCTGTGAACAGTAAACCTGGCATCCAAAAAGGTATGTTTCTAATTTTATCTTATTTAATAAACCAAAGTAAAATTTCCTCCGAAATCATAAGATTTGAAAGTAGGTACTTAAATACCTATCTACTTAATTGTAAATCATATTATGCGCAAGAATTCTTTTTTATTTTAAATAAGGAATCATACAATTTGTTCAAAGAAATTTCAATGACAATTCTTTTTTCAGGCAGGTAGGTACCATAATATCGAAAAGCCCAGTCAAAGTTAGTCACATAGTCAAAGTAAGGCTTGCATGAAAAATAAAGTGGATGCAACAGATTTCGAAACCGGAAACGGAACTTAAAAACAAATTAACAGACAGATGAAATGCCAAACGGTCGAGTTAAAACAGGACGTCAAAAGCTCAGTCAATTCTCAAGAATTATTCCTACTACCATCATTATAAGCGTAAAATGCTGCTTGAGCAATGATGAAGGACTTAGCTAGCAGAGGATTTAATTCACCATACCCGGGTAGGTACACTAGGAACCGATAGAATAGGGCTGCTTCTCCATCTAACTGATTGATTGGAAAATATGTAATGTGGGCTTCATTAAACTGAAAACGTTTTTTTATTGTGGGAAGAGGATCGACTCTCGAAAATGGGAAGTTAAATCGTTACGAGACAATACCGGAATTCACAAACTGATTGGCAAAAATATTTGTAATGACGTGAAAATTTGTCACTGTACAATGGAAAACTATTGTAAACTCTCTTTAGCCAGTGTTCAAAAGAGTGAGGTTTTTACTTCCAATATTAACATTTTTTATTGTATTCATTACATGGTATATGTGTCATAAAAATCAAACTTTGTTAAAAAAAAATACATATAAAGTGTGATCCAATTGGAGTTTTCTGTATTGGCAACACTTTAAATTAGAGAGCTGTCATTAATGGCGCATTTTTAATACATCAAATGTTAGTTTGATACGACACATTTACTAAATGGACCGTTTGACCACCGGTAAACGCGTTAAAATTGTTCAAATATTCTACGGCTACAACAAATTTTGTACAAACTGTTTATCAACAACTGTTTATTAACAGTAGTGAAAAAGTTGGATGTTTTTTGTGGGATTTTCTGAAAAGTCGCGTCTAAGCCAACAAATCTGTAACGTTGGAGCACCTAAAAACTAACAACCGCCAAGCTACAGCCAAGATTGCCCCCGAAACTTACGAAAAAGTTATCGAAAATGATCTCAAACGAATTAACTGCTGCAGAAGGTCCGGAAGCGGCCATTTGCTTAAAATAATTTTCCATAATTAATTAATGATACCAAATAATCGATTAATAAAAAAAATGTATGTTAATGTTACATTTTGTGTGTTTTTCATAATTAAAAGTTAGGAAACTGGAATTGGATCACCTGTATAATATCAGAATAACTGAATTAATCAGATAAATATAATAAAAATTTAAAAAAATATATATTATTATTGATGATGGGAGAATTTCGACCACCGCCGTAGAAATCATATACTTATTTATTTATCCTAAAGGTTAAATAAATAAGAATCTGAAATACTGTATCCTAACCAACTAACTATCCTGAAAGCCCGGATGAGGAATTCTATATCAAGAGAAACTCAAGGATGAAAAATTATAATATCATCGGTAAAATTTCCATTCTCCGCTTACTTCCAAAACACACCCAAATTATTGAATTAACACTCTGTTTCAACTCAATTAGAATAAACATCTGTTTACGTCGGGAGAGATGGTAAAACATGCACAAAATAGGTTCTTAGTTTGGGTTATTTAAATACTTTGTGCGTATTTGAAGCGGAACCTTTCCGAAAATGTCACACCATACAATCTGGCGTTAAAACGTGTAAAAATACGGAGTTTTTGAACTTTGATTGAAAAAAATGGAACATTAATGTTAAGGCGAAGCTTAGTGCCAAATCACTATTTTGATTAATCTTTACGAATTGGTGTACATTATGAATACAAAAAAAGATAGCTTTAGATAAATTGAAGGTTTTCCTATCGCTTCGCTGGAGTAGAATATGAATAAATATATAAATTACTCAATAAAAAATATAAATGCAAACTAATAACAAATAAAAAAATTCAATAGAAATGTATGAACGCATAAAGGAAACAACTTTTAAAAAATACAGTATTATAGCTAAGATTATCTGTGACAGTTTCACTTGATTTACTTTTTGGCTTTCTTATAAAATTATTTACAAAATAAATAAAAACCAGTTTTGTGCTTGAAATCAAACGTTTCTAGACTCCGTTTGTCAAGCGATTTTAATGCCTATTACCTACGATATAAGGTATACCAAGAATATACACATTTTTGGCTTGTAGCTTCGTCTTAAATGTGAAATGAACTGTTATTTAAATAATTTGTGCGAAATAGCAAGAAAGCGGAGAACCGAAATTTTAATACCTATATCATTTTGAGACAAAACTAAATGGATGACATGAAAATTTGACATCCAACAATAATTATTTGAAACTCTTTTATCAAAACCATATTTAACTCAAGACTTTTATATTAACTATTATGAATCGCATAGATTGAGGAACACTTTTTAAAACAGCAGAATAATAATTTTAACTCGGCAATAAAATTATCAATTGAACATGTCATGTCATATAGATGAAAGCATTTTCCAACTAAAACTGAATAGCTGGTGACGGCCGGTGTACAGAAACATTGGTAGGCTGATTCAAATCCCAAATTAACTCCATATTCCGAGATTCATTTGGTTTTATGTATATACATACTCGTACGCAATGTCAGCTTTACAAGGTCATCGGCGCGTATATCACTTGTGATATACTTACGATCAACTATTTTGGCCGCTCATTTGGTTCCACAGTCACTCCCAGTCGACATGCTATAGCTTCGTAAAAAGGTACCCGATGAATTCAACACTTTTCACTGATTAATTTACACGGTTCGTCAATTTGCAACGATTAGATATCACTTTGATTTGAGGTTATCGACGCAAATTGATCTGTGGATTATTACACCGATAAAGTAATTATATCATTATTTTTTACCTTAATTGAGGCGGACCCTTCTGTCAGTTCTCGGTAAGAAAAATCAAATAATAAACACTTTTTTCAATGTTGTTTGAGGTAACTTTGTGCGAGAAAAACGTGCGTGCTCTGTTATCCGTAGGCCTAGTTGTATAATTTGACACTTCGCAACTGACGTAATATCCTTATGTCAAATTCTAGTATTTGACATTTAGCAAATGTCATCGCCAGTCGCGAGTCGTCTTTTCCGGCCGTTCCGTCCCTTCCGATATTCGAAGCGAGCGTGTCTCGTGTTTTATTTTTTATTTTAAAATGCAAGTTAATATTGAATTGTGCGTCTGACGATTTTCACTGTAACATAAAGTATGTAAGTTTTTTAATCTAATTTAAGAGAAACGTGTCATCTAACCCTGATTTCCCTCGATCTAATAATAATGTCCATTCGGTTAGTTACTATTTGAATTCGTTATTATTTTGATGATTTAAGTAAGTACCTATTTTAAAATGTTATATTATTAATTTGGAGTTGCCGAATTTAGCTGCTTCTGTCTGATGTAGATAGTTTGTAACCGCCTACTGGGCCTGCTGATTCAATTAATCTAACTCTAACATCAGTTTTAATTTCTTCGCTATTTTTTTAAAATATTATATTCTTCGCAAGCACCTATCTGTTGATTTCTAAACGTTATCTCACCAGAATAATATACCTATGATTACCACGTTTAATATATATATATACAGAATTATTAGACCCACACGATTTTTTTAGTTTCCAAACTTAAATTACATGAATGACTTATATATATACTATAGCTATATATAAAGCTATAGAATATTCATTTTATACAAATACTATTTGCTTAACATTTATTTAAGAAGCAATTTAATCCTAGTTGGCATGCTATGCACCATATATTTGAAGATGTTTTTGTTTTTTTTTGATAGGGTTCATATTGGTGCTATTTCTAGGTCATGGGAGTGTTGGAATTTGCATTATCTTAAAGATATTTGTGGACAACTAAGGCATTGTGACAGGGAACCTCGCCATTTGAAAACCATGGCTGCCATATTTAAAATAATAAAAAAAACAATGACTAAACATAGCTCTAATTAAATAAAAAAACAATTAGATCAATAAATTATAAAACCAAAAAAAGGTTAAATGTATGGTGCATATATTTTAATGCTTGCAAAACTCGAAAAGTAGTTAACCGATATTGCTGAAAATTTCAATGTTTGTTCTTATTAGTGCCGGGAGTGTTTAGAGAGTAGTTTGAATGATAGAAGAAGTTTGGGGACTCCCAAGGAATACTTAAAGTAATATCTCTGGACCGTAACCAGATACGGAGTAAAATTAAAGTCGGTTTAATGTAGATTTTCAACAGTGACATACAGTAGTAAATGATGGAAGAAATCGGAGACACCCGAGAAAGATGTTAGCAATAGCGAAACATTGCAGGGTACACTAGTATACCTATATAATTTAGTCGTCGACTTGCAAAACCCTCAAAATCTGTAGATTTCACGAAAAACTTTTTAAACCATTTTAAATGTAAAAAGAAAATACCTTTTATGCTAAATATCAACATAATTATTCATTATTCTTTTGATATTTAGCGAAAAATATGAATAATTAATTTATTTTCAATTTACTTTAAGCATTTTTTGTGAATGCATCAGAACCAGCAGAAATTTCCAAAGGGGTTTTGCAAGTCAACGATTGATATAGTGTATTACAATACACCTATAAATAATGGGGTATTACTTTTATATTTCCATGCATGGGTAAAACAATGAGTTCATTACTACCATACCTTTCATTCAATTGTGGCAAATAATAATAACTCCGCACTTTTAATGTAAAGTCAATATTAATATTATAATAATATCTGTTCTTAATTTTTAGTTAAAAGTACCTGCTGTGTACTTTGTGGATGGTAGGCAAACATTATAAATGTTATGTAAATATTCTCATTGTTATCTTTTCAACAACTTTCCATTGAAATATTTTAAAATTGCAATGTAGATAATCTTTGTAAATGATAAGCAAACAACACAGCAATTATACGAAAAATAGTATTTTATTATCAAGATAAAAACAATACATCATGTCATGCTCTGCGGTTACGTACCAAGTAGTAAATTAAAAAGATTTGAATGAAATCTGACTGTCATTATTGTCTATTGGCTGTTGCAGAAAATTAATCAAAGACATTTATAACAATGTCAGGAGAAGGGAAAAGGATATCCCGTTGGTATTTCGGAGGGATCGCTTCGGCGGGGGCGGCTTGCTGCACTCATCCCCTGGACCTACTCAAAGTACAGCTGCAGACACAACAGGGAACCAAAGTATCCCTTGCCACTCTGACCAGCAATATTATCAAAAATCAAGGTACATAAATCTTTTTCTTATGCAAAACCTCTCTACATCAATTTTAAATTTATGTTAATGCCAAAGGAAAATAAAAAAATGAATAATAAGTAGGTACCTGCCTGTATACTGTGGTTATGAGTCTACCATTTTTAAATTTTCTTTTTCCCCACTGCGGCAAGACCACTTTTTTGAAGAAAGAATAAACAGTTGAATCCTATCCATGTTTGGTGTATTTTATCTTAAATTCTTGTTTTAATATTAATATTAATTGAAATAATATTCTTTCTAGGTGTTTTGGCACTGTACAATGGAATATCTGCATCCCTTCTCCGTCAGCTTTCCTACTCCATGGTCAGATTTGGTATCTATGATGTCTCCAAACAACGCATCACACAGAGAAGTGTGAGTTCGATTTGTTGATAACATGAACATTAAAAAAAAACACCTATTGAACCCAATGACATTATAAATATACTTTAGACAAGTTGTATTGCTCGGAAAGCATAGTCATGGTAATTCAATGGGCAAGGCACGGTAAGCTCTAGCTAAACTACTTAATAAACTGCTCAAGCATTTGGTAAAATTTCAGAATAGCTCGACAACTATTTATATGGAAAATACTGCATTAAACTTGAAAAATTACCATTGATACAGTAAAAACAAAGATGTTGATTAATTTTCTCTTATTCCGCTTCACTCTTAATACGCAATATTTCACTTTCAAATAAATGGATTTAGCTTTATTAATTCAAAACATGATTTATTATGTCGGGGGAGACGGAAATATACGCACTTTTAATTTTAATTTCGTTTATTAAGTCACTTACACGATATGTCAATTAGTATGCGGCGCCGCTGACGGCGACTATATTCATATCAAGAGTTGGATTATATTCATAATATCGTAATTCATACCTACAAAATATTTCATAGACACTGCTGCCAACCAAAAAAAAATTAGTATTGCCATATAAAATAAATAATATCATCGTGTATAATTAATCCATATTAATATGTAAGTCAATGTATTATTTATAACAAATAATCAACATATAAATAAATAAAATAACCCGAATAACAAACAAATAGAATAAAATGTGATTAAACGTATTCCGTTTAGGTAGTTTAGGTTAGGTTAGGTTTGAACATGGAAAATAGGTATTAGAATTAAATCACAAACCAGTCTATACAAACCTAGCGTATCCCACATACTACTTGAAAACTGGGATGTAACTCTAAAGGGGACGCGAGAAGGCGTTATTAAAGGGGCATTTTTTTGCTATAGAAAATCACAGTTAGATTAGGTTAGGTTATATATATTATTTTAATATTTTCAAGATTTTATTTTCTTTAACTGAATTAGTTCGTAGGTAGGTACTGTACCTAACCCGCGCACTGGCTAGGTAAATAACTAGTTGTGGTAATTCCGGCAAATGTCACATTATTTTGTTTCTTTGAAATCTCGTGTGACATATCGCGTAAGTGACTTAATAAACGAAATTAAAATTAAAAGTGCGTATTTTTCCGTCTCCCCCGACATAATAAATCATGTTTTGAATTAATAAAGCTAAATCCATTTATTTGAAAGTGAAATATTGTGAAAGTGGAATTCGTAACCTTTACCTAAAAGACAACTATTTATGTGGAAAATACTGCATTAAAGTTCCTTTTTTTTTCAAAGTTCTGAAAAATTACCACTGTACAGTAAAAACAAAGATATTGAACCAAAATTGATTACATATACTTTTACATATAATTTTTGTACATAATATATGTATTGCCAGTTTATTGTTCAATGTGACCACATTTACACACATAATATGTTTATATGCTTATTATTTTTTACATTACATAATTATTTTAAACATAAAATATATATATATATTTTTGGTTTTATAGAGGATTGTACCTTCCTATCCAGGAACTGCTGTAATGTCACCCGATTTCAGAGAAATGCGTGTATAGTATATGTATATATAGTAAGCGTGTGTGTATGTGATTGCCACCAAAAGTTGATAGAATGCATTGTCATCAATAACAAGACTATCTGCCGAGTTTCAGTTCGATTGGATGTCGGGAAGTGGGTAAATTACCAAAAACAAAAGTGAAATTCAAATAGATGCATTTAAAAAGCAATCAATTTTTCTAAATATGTATTTGATGGCAAATTTATATTAACCCTTAAATGCATACTGTTGCAAAACTGCAACATACCGTTCAAACCACCTTTAACTCTTTGGTGTATACTTAATGCATGCCGTTTTAGAATTATTAAGTTCACGGTAATATATTTTATCGAGTGGCATCACCTTTTTTTTCAAAATTTTTTGTCAAATGTCACTTTTTCTTTAACAAAGTGAAGATTCTCGAAAATTGGTTGGAGGTTAGAGTTACTGTTTTGTTTTGCTGTTATTAATTTGATTTTCTTAGGTAAGTAGATTCAATAATACAATACTTATATGTAATAACTCGTATTTTTCCGGTACACTTATTAGTTTTGAGAAATTTTTTTAGATTTTTTTTTTTTTTTTTCATACGTAAATTGTTCATATTAATTTTTATTAAATACATGGTGTTGTAAACCTGCAACAATTTTTTTTAATCAAATATCATTAAAAAATTACAAAAAAAAAATTCTTTATATTTCCTTGCATATGCATGTAAATATCTACAAAATATATTTTTTTCCAGAAAAATTGATAAATCATGCATTTAAGGGTTAAATAAATGCAGAGCTCAATCCTGTAAAGTAAACATTATAATGTTATCTATTTCCATAATTATAATTTTTTTTATAAATAATACCCGTCTATCTATGTTAATGATCTGATTTCTACATCCTAAGGATGAGTTGTTTCGGAGAATTAGAACAATTCATCAAATTTCTACGTTCATTTTCGGGTTCTGTGAAAGTCCTTTTTAAGTTTGGTTATCATATGATTATAGGCTAGTTGCTTGACAAAAATGAAATAATAACAGAACTTGAAAAAATCTTTCACAGAACTTGAAAATGAATTTAGAAATTTGAAGAATTGTTCAAATTCTCAGAAACAACCCATCCTAAGTGAATGCTAGAAATTATTTTTGGTTAATGCTTCCTTTATTCAATCAAAATCTCTTAAAAGTATATTTTTATTTTGATAATGGTACTTACAGATAATAGTTTAGATACCTTCATAATAAGATCACAGCCAGAGTTGACTCGATCACCGCATTGATCAGATGCATTGTTTTTGCATGTTTACAAATTTATCATGCTTAAAATTATCCGTTAGCCTTGTTTTATCATGTCAACTATTTATTTTCCAGGGTGTTCCTCTATCCCCTGCGTATTCTGTGATGTTGGCAGCAGCGGGAGGGGCAGCCGGGGGCTTTGTCGGTACCCCCGCAGATCTTGTCAATGTCCGCATGCAGAACGACGTGAAACTTCCACTAGACCAAAGAAGAAAGTAAGTACCTATCCAAATAAATACTTTCAGAATAATTTACAGGTGATTCTAAATTTGAAAGGCACAATAATTTTATAATTAATATCTTAAAAATAGAGATCAACATATTCATCTTTGCAGTCAGTTAGATTTAGTGGATTAAAAACATCTATGAATTAAAAAAAAAATATTTGTTTGTTAGTTCCTTCTTTGGCCACCTACAAAGATAAGTGTTTCAAGCTGTAAAAAGTTTACTATAATTTTCAATAGTAATGATTGCAATGCATTGGACCTCTTAACCCATCTACCACATACAAAAAATCAATCACAGGAGTAAAGCATGTGGTCACTTCAATGACTGGCACGAGAAAAAATATGATTTAATATCTGATATTGTTATAACAATTTTTTTTTTCTCCTATTATATGGTGAATACTTCTGGCAAAAGGGATTAATTTTGTTTTCATTATTTTATTAGTAGAAGCCAAAGAAATCCAGATAAAACCGAATAATGTTTTATGGCTTCTGTTCTACCAAATAAATCTAGATTTAATCGAGTTAGGATTATTACTTTTCTGATTTTCCATGTGGCTTAATCTCAGTGTTATGTGAGTAATAAAAGCTTGGTGCATAATTAAGAATCGTTTTACCTGAGTCTTCTAATTAATTTATGTTTATACTAGGTTTTTACAGATGATATCACTTATATCAGAACAATCCAGATATAAAAACTCAGTTAATACACAAATAGGGAGAACAATTACAAAAATCTACTCGGACATAGGATATATTAGTTTTCATACATCTAAATAAAGATTAAAATACAAATAGACATACTAAATTATAAAATTGTATGAAAGCTCACTCATATGACAAATGGTACAAAATAGTAATATACAAAAGAGACACAAATAGAGACGAAAATATTACATAATATAAACAGACCAACATATTTTTAGCCATAGCAGAACATTTTTTCTGAATCTGAAAAATGTATACTTCAGCACATCTTATTATATAGTCAGTCGACATATTTAGGTCAGATCAAATAGGCGATATTATTTTTTAATGTATTCGGGTGAAACATGTTATGGCGTCTTAAACAATGGGAATTGGGAACATTTATTTCAATATTACAATAAGACATAATGCAATACTAAGATGGCCGTGAATTATTTTGTGTAAACATATTAGATCAGTCAGTTGCCTTCTAAGTGTAACTAGCTTTTTGCCCGTTGCAGGCAACTAATGGGTAAAAATGTGGTGCATGGTGTAGTGTTTGAATGAAGATGAGGCGAGGGTGTGGGACTACAAATTTTTAAAAAAGAAATTAATATTTGGAGAAAAAAAGGTGCCAAAGAGCATACTGATCATTTTTTCACCGAGCCGTTCGGGTTGTGTAGGTCCAGACGCGTAATTTGATACCCATATCGTATGTACGGTTTTTGTCACCGACACTCTTGAAAAGTCCCAGGGAGTTTTATTTTGGAAAAAAACATTGCTTTATAAACACGCAAAATGTGAAAACTTTTATTGGAAAAAATTAATTTAAAAAAAAACAGTTAAAAAAACCGTTTTTAATATTAAATAACTTTCCCAAACTTCTGTGCTCCTAGTAGATTACAGCGACCTCGAGGTAATTTTTCGCAGAAATGGCTTTATAAAAATTATCATTATGGAGGAAAAAAGTCTTCATTTCAATCTTAATTAAATTTCATAAAAAAAATATCGGAAAAATGTATACATAACGCAATAAGGTACCTACTCGTTAAAAAAGAAAGGGATCACACTATATATGAATTGCTCCCAGGGCGACTTTTTTTTTTTTTTTTAAATCTTATAGAATTTTACTGAATTAAATATAATAATCCATAAATTTTAATACAAAATTATCCACATTCGTAGTTACAAGCACGCCATCGACGGCCTGTACCGCGTGATAACTGAGGAAGGCGTCGTGAGACTCTGGTCAGGGGCCTCCATGGCCGTGGGTCGGGCAGTCCTGATGACAGTGGGCCAACTGTCCTGCTACGACCAGATTAAGGGGTGCCTTGTGGCCACTCCGTACTTTGAAGATAATGTGGTTTTACATGTGGTGTCCAGTCTTGCCGCCGTAAGTGTTTTTATCTCGTTTTGTAATTGAATTCTTCTTGTATTGTTTTTTATTGCTTATCGAAGATTATAGAAAATTCTGGCAATCTTGTAATTTGGTAATATTTCAGTAAATTTGTTATGCTAAAATATTCTTTGCAATTTTGTTAATCGCCTTTGTTGTGTATCTGGAAAATTGCAAACTTCGAAAAACCTTGGTGAAAAGTTTTGTACGAGGCGTATCCAGAAAGTAAGTGTACTGAGGCTCTCACGACCGAATGAATTTTATTTTCGACATGTTGGCTACACTTACGTGTAGCCTGACTCTTCCCCTCCGCAACGAGACCGATTCAGGGTCAGTACGTTGAGAAGTGTCGACGCAACAACACGTTTTGTGAAAAATATTTCACTTTCTTATTTCATTTATTTTTCTGTGCATGACGATCAGAGGAGCGGAAGACCTTCAATTGTGACTGACGAAATTGTGGAAAAAATCGAAAAAAAGCTCCGTGACAATCGCAGATTGGCTGTGGAAGAACTTTCTGCGATGTTTCCACAAATCTCCAGATCTCTACTACACGAAACCATCACAGAAACCCTTGGATATCAGAAACTGTCCGTAAGGTGGGTCCCAAAACAGCTGACAGACCAACACAAGTTGAATAGAGTGGAAGACGGACAAGAGTTTTTGAGGCGCTGCAAACTCCATGGAGATGAATTTCTCCGCTCCATCGTTACTGGAGATGAAACTTGGGTTGCACACTACACGCCTGAAATGGGATGTCCTGAACCACCCCGCGCATTCCCCTGACCTAGCACCTTCAGATTATTATCTCTTTACCTCCCTGAAGCTGTCCATGGGTGGAAAAAAAATTTCAACTGATGAGGAGGTAAAGGAGGAGGTGGAAAAGTGGACGAAGGGGTTGGCGGGAAACTACCTCAAGGAAGGCATCAAAAAGTTGATACCCCGCTTCACCACCTGCATTGAGAGGAATGGCGACTATGTCAGAAAATAGCTTACATATGTACTACGGTAACCATGTAATTTTTTTGTTTCAATAAAAAATTTTGTATCCTACAAAAATTCAGTGCACTTACTTTCTGGATACGCCTCTTATGTATGCCTATTTTTTCTATTTTTTTTCTATATTTTCTATTTGTCATTATCCTTTAAGAATTTAAGAATATGCCAAACTAGTAGGCATAAATCCTGGTTGTAAAAATTCCCCTCTTTAACCATACTTTGCTACAAGTTTTTGTTTTCAACCAGCAATATGTTTTAGAACTCTAAATAAACATAGTTTTTATGCTACGATTCTCAACTCTTGGAGTTAACACTCCTTTCTTCTTGTGGTGCATTCTCCTAACGGAGGTTGGCTATCATCGGGGCAATCTTCAACCCGCAGACCTATATAGCCTGGAACAACTGTGCAGAATTGCGTCATACAGGAAACAAAGCCATGAGTTGCAGCATCTTCTACAATATTTTCCATCAATCATTTTCTGGAAAAAGATTTGTAGTTTTCGCTCTTCATCATGTTTTTTTCATTAATATACCAATTTGTTAATTATTCCAGGGTGCCATTGCCACAACCCTGACGCAGCCCCTTGACGTGCTGAAGACGCGCGCCATGAACGCCAAAGCCAGTGAGTCCAAGGGCATCAAAGCCCTGATTGTCAACACCGCCAAAGAGGGCCCCATGAGCTTCTTCAAGGGCTACGTTCCTGCATTTGTAAGACTGGCTCCTCACACTATCCTCACATTTGTGTTCCTCGAACAGCTGCGTCTTAACTTTGGGTATTTTCAACCACTGAAGCAAAATAATGAATAATTATATACTTATAATAGAATTTGCTGTTCACACTTTACATACCATACATATGTTAACACTTAAAAGAAAAAGTTTATAGATATGTATTGTGGTATACGATTGAACTCGGTTATGACACTTTGAAATTCCATGAAAAGTTTTTGATGCTTTGCAAAATAAGGAAAAAAAAATATGGATGTTGTGTGATAATTAAATTTGGTTTGACACTTAGAAATTTCATGAAAAAGTTGTTCATACTTTAAAATACAATCAATAAGTGGTGGACACTGCAAAATAATCAAAAGAACATAGATATTATGTAATACACAATTGAATTTGTCGTCGACACTTAGGAAATATCATGATAAGTAAGTTGTTTACACTTTAAAATAGAATGAATAAGTTTTAAACTCTTTAGGCTACTTATACACAATGAATAAGTTGTAAACTCGTTATAATACCTATACACAATGAATAATAAGTTGTCGACACTTTGCAAAATTATGGATACATAATATGTAATACACAATTTATTGAAGTTTTTTTGACACTTTGAAAATGTAATGTAAGTAAACACAATACACAATCAAGTTTGTTGTGGACACTTTGAAATAGTGTTCTGGTATTTCATTCTCAGGGTGAAAACTCAATATATTAATAGATTTTAATGTTTGCGTAGAGTCAGTAAGTAAATATGTAATTACAATAATAATTAAGTTTGTGTAAAACCGACCTGCCACATATCATCAGCAGGGAATTTTATTGTATGCCCTTGAAATGATACACATTTACTGTTTATAAAATAATTATTTTAAATCCGTGAGAAATGCTTTTTCATATCAGATACAATTTGATTTATTTTCCACTATTAGCAGTGCATTTATTTAATGAAATGATAGTGTTTGATGCGTCAACAATGTGCATTAATTATTGCATCAATGTTGTACAATGCATTAATATTTGCTTTTCATGTTACCTGTTAAACAAACTTTATGCAATCTTTAATGTCATTCGTATTGTAATTATGTTTAAATAATTACGGAAAAGGTCATTTGAAATGAACTTGGTCTAAATATCGTATAAAATGTTTTACATGTTGACAAAATCTTGTTCTTCCAAATTTACCAAATTGAATACCTGTTAATGATAAAACAATTCTTATGAAAATCCCACCAGTTCTATAAGTGCATTTATCACTTTAAACCAATCTTTATACAATACACATACTATACAATATTTATTATTGTGAATTTTTTTGCATTTAGAAACATTTTTAAGTACCTTACGAAGGCTACAATATTAAGGCGATGCAATACGTAGTAATGCAAAATCATGTGTGTTTGGTTAGAAAATTTGGTCGCCTAGAAATGTTTCAGATGCTTTAATTAAATACTGCGAGTAGAATACATCCTGGCCTTTGAAATAATCAAGAATTTTTTATATAAGTCTTTTTACAAGCCCAGAAAAAAATTATGTATAAGGCCTATGAAAACTGCTTTAAAGTTCAAAATCTCTTCTTACGAACCCATTTTCGGTTATGGTTTTATTATATAATGTGGCGAATTAAGTTATTTATAAAATGATCGAAAAACATTTAAATATTTGTGCCTAAACATCCACAAAATAAAATAAAAGGCACTTTTTGGCCATGTTTTTTTCTTGCATAAATCAAAACAGATGGATGATTTAAGCGGGAATTTAAGCCTTATCGCCATCTACGTAAGGTGTGTTATTGATAGCGGCTCAATTCAAAATATTACATGACGTAGTGCATCGCCTTAACAATTACTAACTCTGTCTAAATACCTACTAATTTTAAGATTAAATGTATTTTTTATTGCTGTTTCTGGCAAACTTGTTGAAAAATAATTTAATAATATAATTAGGCAACTAACTGTTTGAGCCGCGGTGAAATATTTTAACACCAGGCACAATTAAAAAAAAGTACTCCCTTAATAATTTGCTTAACTTTTTCTGGGCACTTTTTCAAAGTTTCGTATCCCGATAAGTTAAGTGTTCCGATTCCCCTGCTCTACTAACGGCTGTACTAACAATTGTTACATTGAAAGTTTGGAGTATGCCTCATACTTTGATTCAATAAGTGAAAAGTTAAGCTGCTTACCGGATACATGACATTTGAATTCATGTTTCGTCCGGCAAATTATACAATATTATTATTATTTTGCAGCAATTTGCAAACTCATAATTTGTATTTATTGTGTTATTTAGTTTTTAGATGCCGTGTGATCAAATTCCTCTCCTGAGATATAAGTGACAAATTTAACAGCATTTTTAATTGTTTACACAAAACTCTGTGACTGTCGTCATAATAATTCAAATGTGTGATGATGCAAAGCATTACTTTAGAAAAAAAAATTATTATAAATTGTAGTTTAATAATTTAAAAATTATATATTTTATTCTGATTAACAATAATTATTTCTTTTTAAAATAAACTGCAAAGCAAGTTTAAATATTAAAAATTTATATTCTTTAATAAAAATGAAATATATTTTGTAATTTTGAATTTTAAGGAAAAAATTACATTCCAATCAAATAAAATATATAATATGCAATTTGATGACATAATTTCTTGAGGCAGATGAATATACGTAAACTAATGTATGTTTATGTAGAATGTATAGTTTTTCATACTTAGAAGGTTTGTAGAGAGAGCTATGGATGATATTATTTTTTTATAAAATATGTATTGTGATTTTAATTTACATCAATAATATTATTTACATCTTTTTTCTAAATTGTTCACTGTGAAAAAATCTTTATTTTATCATGTAGCCGATGCTAAAACCTCATTCAGAAAATGGTTTTGTGTCTCATCTGACAGAGGTGCACACATTATATAATTACAATTTTGCAGAGTAGGTTTACTGGAGTGTCATTATTCTTATGTCTGTAAAATTATGAATCTAAAAATCAATACGGAAATTGATTTTGGATTGAATTTCAGTTCAACTAATTCGTCTGCTGGAAAATTCATTATAAAATCATTTTAATGTATATTATGTGATATGTCAATTTTGTCAGACGCCAGTTGGTCAAAAGTCAGTTTTTCAAAAGTCAGTTTATTCAATGTCAGTTTGTCATACATGTGGTTAGCTCCTCATTACTACCTTTCAGACCATAATGCTGGTCTCACACGAGCGCCATACTCTCATGGCTTAGCCTAATTCAGCATATTGCTTGCCATACATTCCCACACTATCCAAGTACTGTGAAACAGCCGGCTCATGATGAGATAATAACAGAACTTGAATTTTAACTTTGAAATTTGATGAATTGTTCAATTTCTGTGAAAAAACATTGTCATGATATTGAACTCTTTTCTTAATGGGGATCTTGTGTTGGTATTTACAGAATATTTTTTTATTTTATTTTTTCTAAGCGTACCTACTACAAACTCACGGGTTTGTTTATATGTGAAATAATTCCGATTTGTATTTGTCTGCAAGTGCGTTTTATGCAATACAATATTATATAATATGTAAATGTATATCCGTTTTTCTTATCTTGGTTTATATTATAATATTATTCAATGTGAAATAATATTTTCGCTATTGACATAGTAAAATTACGTAATGGCATTTTTTAAAACCAATTTCAAAATCATTTAAAAAATATATATTTTTATTTGAAAGTTATTCAAAAATGTTGGGCATTTTGTAATTAGTTTTAAGATTTATTATTTTTAGTTACTTAGATTCATAGAGTAAGAAACTTGTGTGGTTATTGACATACTGACATTTTTAGAGGCTAGAATAAAATTGATAATTTGACATTCAATATTTTTTAAATTCAGTACCATTCTACAACACCCTAATAACCATCATAAATGGTTTAGCCTAGTTTTTACTATTCTATAACGCTTCAACCTGAAAACTTACATTTATATATTTATGTACTATTTTGTCTAACCAAGACAAAATGACTTTAATGCTTTTAATTTTTTTTTAAATAGTGATTTGGTTAATTTTTATAACCAATTTACCAGTACATTTATATATTATAAGAATAAATATATTGATATTCGTTTTCGTGAATTTCAGAGAATAATAATTTTTTTTAGTTTTCATCTGCTTTATTAACATAATTGTATTAATATTATTTTGCGACAAACCATTCCTAAGTTAGTACATAACTACCTACCATTACATTATGTATTCCATTATTTTAATTTTCTCATTTATATATTGTTTTGCAACTAACAAACTTAGTTTATGAAAACGTCTAAACTAAATTGTAAATAAATAATTAAATTATTTTAGTTGCAGTTGGCAGGGCCGTATATATATTTATTGTTTTTATATAGATAAATCTAAATATTGATACTTAACCTTTTGCTATGAAGCAGTATTTATTTTGCATCTTATAATGTAATTATAAAATCATAAATAATGTACACTCTATATAAAAAATGCTTAAAAGTTGTAAAATTTTTAAATACCAGATACATTTGTTATTTTTTGTAATATGTTTCTTATTCCTGGATGCCAAAAATTTCAAATTCAATTGATGTGTTCAGTTTAGTTTTCTAGAGAATGTCGTTGAAAGAGATCGTTCTTTCCATAGCTCAGGTGTAGTTTGCTATAATATATATATATATATATAGATGGTTGTTGATCGCTAGTCTTCCTATTTTGAAATGTTGCTATTAAATAAGATTGATGAAAAACTGACATTTATTTTTTTCAATGTTATATTTTTTGTAGTTGAAATCACAAAATCGTAGAAGAGAATCTATTGACTGTTAATAATTTCAAAAATCCATAAATAAAAAATTGTATAACATGAATATTTATTTGTCTTTTATTATAATACTAGCTGATGTGTACCCGGCTTTTCTCGGGGACTATAAATGGTTTGGGGTAACGTTTTGAGGTTGTGATAATCTCATAAGGTTTAGCCAGCGTCAGCAATGTAAGCGCCCAAAATATATTTTTTTGTCTTAATTACAAAACTTCGACTTTTATCTACTTTCTAAAAATACAATATACATACATACATGTTTTGTATTTATAAAACCTTCTGAAAAAAATTCTCTAAATGACAGTGAAAACCCTATCAAAATCCATTGGGTGGTTTAGAAGAACTGGGCGCACAAACAGACAGACGCCAGTTTTACTCCTGTTTGGATTCTTGTATACGTACAAAATATGTTAATTTCATATTATACCTCCCCCTATATTTCACTGAAAAATTCTTGCAAGAATGTAAAAGTTCAAAACAAATCAAGCCACCGCAGTTACATGCATGAATATTTGTAAGTTCTGTAATGACATTAAACTCAAAATTTCCTATGTCTATAAACTCCTGAGAGAAAAAGTACAAATTTCATGACACAATTTGAAAGTTTTTGCTATTTCAGAACAATATTTAATTAATTCTTTGAAAAGGGAGGCAAGATCAATTAATGAAATAGTCTTTTATCACACATGTTTATTTTATTACAACACTGATGAACAATATACAATAACATCCAGATGAATAAATAACATCCATAGAACAATATAAAGTGGTAAAGCAAATAATGTGAAAGTAAATTAGACCCCAAAATCGTGGAAAAGAATGAAAATAATTGGTGGGATAAAATCTGATGGTTCGTCCAGTGAATTTCAAATGAACGAAGTTATACAAGACATATATATTAGGTAGGCATTTACAAATCATTTTTATTTGGATAGGTGCCTATGTGATAAGTAAATTTTTGAACACATTCTAATAATTGCTGTCGTACATACAAAAGGGAAAAACTCTACGATCAGGGAATTTTACTAAATTGGGCAAATCCGCCTGCAAGGCCTAGTAGCAAAAAACCCGCAGGAGCAGGTTATGTACAAAACCTTTAAACACATGATCTTCGATGCTAGGTGCCACTGTAGTAACTTTTGTATTGACAATGTGTTTGCAAGACAACTGTTGTGATGTCCGCTAACGGGGCATGACTGCTCGCAACCCAGTTGGTGTGACGTCTAAAACTAATGTAAAAAAACAAATTCAATGCAAACAATTTGTGATGGTTAGTCATTTTGTAGTGTATTTATGCCAGTTGTTGCATAAAGTTTCATAAAATAGAAACTTCTACAAAAATACATATCTAAATATATAATATATTGGTCTGAATTCATTTGTCATCGTTGTTAATATCCTACTGGAATTAAACATATTGCAAGATTATTTTGTTTCACTTTTTAATATTAACAAATTTAAAGTCACAAAAAAAATTTAAGAATTAAATTATAGAACTATCTATTCAATCAAAAATTGCTATTAAGTTATAGATAATATTCAGAAAAATAGGAACATTGATGGAAAACTTGACACACGGAGAATATATTTTTCAACAACATTTAATACAAACTACATATAAAACAGACATCAAACCACATAAATACAATTACATATTTTACAAAATATTATGTAGCTTTAAAATACAAACCAGATTCATAATCAGATCATTTAATGAAATTGCACTTGACATAAGTAAAAGCATATGTAGAGAGAACAATAAATAGCTATGTAAAATAATTTAACACTGGACCGGCAAATATCTAGTTAACCCCTCAGGTTAATTTGTTCAGTTTTGGTAACAGCTCATACGACCTCATAGAAATCGTTGTCGTCCTTACTGTCATGGTTAGAAATATGATTTAAACATTGTTAGAATGATAAAACACCACGCTTTATATTCAAAACTAGAAATTCACCACAGAAGAATTAAAATGTACATCTATTCAAAACCAAAGATTCCGACAGCAATTTGAGAAAAATTTGTTAATTTTTTATTAATTATTTTATCATGAAACAACAAAAAAGTGAGGTAGGTGGCAATAATGTTTATAAAACATTTGTCTAATAAAAGATACATTTTTTGTTATCTTTCTAAGAATAAGAGTTGAAAGTTTTTTTCGTCACCTTTCAAAAATAGTTTTCGGACACATTCAGAAATATCCCGTTTATTTTGAATTTTATTGCAAAAAAAATTACACGAAAATTCTCCGACTTTCTGACAGCATCTTTAAGGAATATAACAGTCGATATGCCAGAGGCCTGAGGGGTTAAGTAATGTCACTTTAAAAACAAGGTGTATAAATGAAAATAATAATAAACCAATAGCTAGAATAAATTTCTTGTAGATAAATTTGCATTGTAATTCTGTAATATTACTAGAATCATCAGAGAATACATGAGTTTCCGCGAGTAATATGAGCTAAGCGAGTACTGAATCCAGCTAATGTTGCAGTAATAAAAAAACAGTTTGGAACACCTTGAACATAAAAAGAATAAGTATTCTTTTTATGCCATGTACCAAAATTTATTAATTATTTCTACAAAAAACGAATCAATAACTCGAGGGCTTAAAATCAAACAATGTTATCCACAAAAAACATGCCAATAATAATAATTGGTTTTATATTGGACATGCTAGTCTGTTGTATTTTATATGTATTGTTTATCATGTTAATTCGCGGATGTAACATTAATTAACTATTTGGGCTTGTCAACATCCGCGGACCACCGCTTATGTATGCATTACAATATCTACCTAGCTGTAAGATTGCATACATTGTAAAGTATTTGCTATTACTTTTCCTTTTTGGACCAAGGCAAGCCCGTACATTACAACAGTGAAAGAGATTCGACCAATGGGAAAGCCTAGGAATGGGCGGCCGAACCTTGGCTGTCCTTTTTTTGTCCAGCGTGGTCGGGTCACAAGTGTAACAAAAAGGTGCACTTTGACTTTTCAAATCCTCTATATCACTGGATCTCCTGAGCTACAGACTTGCCTGGACTCGCTGCCTGCAGCTGCCCATTCCCGCTGACTTCTTAAAATTTTATTGGCTACCTGATTCACCAACTGGCTTGCCGGCAGGAATTACAAGGCTTGCAGCGGACCCTAACTAAAACGTCAGTACACATTTAACTGCTTTTTTAAAAGCGAGCTTTCATATTTTGCATTTGCACAAAAGTCATGTACAAAATTAACCGTCCTTTTCACAACGAAAGTTATTATTTTACATCTTACGCAGTCCGTGTGCGCGCTACAATATGTCGAGTACATGTATCTTTTTTTGTAGATAACTTTTTTTGACTTTAAGCCCTAGAATTCTTTGTATAATTTTTGTAGATAACATTGTTTGACATTAAGACCTTCAAATGATCTCTTACAATATTCTTGCACGCAGTCCATTCATCTCTTACTCGGTCTGCCTCTTGGTCGCTTCTACTTGGGCATTCATGTGGTCATGATTTAAAAAATATATATTAATGAATCGGTTAAGAATGTGTCACTTAGCAGAGATTACCAGTCGCCTGCATTCATTTTTGGTCACCAAATTCAATACGAGATTACTAATACAGTTGCATAAATGATTATTTTAATGATATTAAAATAATCATTCATCATCAACGCAATATATTGGAGAACATGAACAAATAAATAAATAAACTTCAAAAATATTATACAAATGTGATGAAAAGGTACATAGAATATTTTTTACCGAAATTCAATAAAAATCTTATATAAAATATACTTCATCTAAAATCTACCTTTTTACGGACGTTTAATTTTTTACAAATATTGATACAGTAATTTGGCAGCCATTGGGCACGACTATAATACAGTGATTTTTAAAACCATACTACTCTTCACAGACAACATTAATTACACAGATGTAGCAACAGTTTATAATAGTATAAAGATAAATTAAAATAATTGTACTTTGAAATAAAGATATTGTAAGTAGAATGAACACAATTTTTGGGATTGCTATTAAGCTTTTCACTGCTTTCCCGATGTATATACACAAAATAATGGATGTGCATGTCATTCTTTTCGACAGTCATACATTTTCTTTTAAAAAACACATAAATGTATGCATGTACCACTAGAGGCGTGAGTTATTCATATATCATAAAAAGTATGAACATGCTGCGCACAGGTTAAGTAATCAAGGTTTAAAATTAACATAAAAAACAGGTACAAATGAGTAAAAACTTAAAGCAACACTAATACTGAACATATTATTTGGAAAATCATATAAAAATAAATAAGATCAATTTTAAAATGCGTCATGATAATTTTAACATTATAAATAAATATTTGTAATTTAGTGAGATATTTCTGTTATTTTTTTACATAAAACAGAAGCTTTTCCAGATTGTTGAATTGTTATTTCACATGGTCCTTGTTCCCACGGCTCCCCGTCCACTTGCATGGGAGCGTTGCCTTTCAATTTTATCTGTTCAAAAGAAATAAAATTGTTTATTTATGTTGTATTATTGGGAGGCAGGGAGGGTAGTGCAAGTCTGAACATTTCTTAAAGCATATTATTAAACATTTATAAATTAATATAAAAGCAATAATTAACTTAACCTTTGACATGCCAAGATTCAAAACAAAACTTGTGTTACCATGAGGGGTCACTGAGATACCCCACACATTTTATCATTATTTATTTATTTATTTATTTATTTATTTAGACGCCGTAAAAGGCTTTTACAATATACATGAGTTATGTTTACAGTGGTTCACAGGAGCGAAACAGTATTATGTTAAACAGAATAATTACTGAGAAATTATGTTGAAAATTAAACAAGAATAACATCTGGTATACATAGGTACAATAGCATTTTTATTTTCAATCCGTACAGTAATTTAGTATTGAGGTTATTGTTACCTTCAATATTGGATTTGGTTGAATTTGCTGAGAACTAAGAGTTAGCTCTATTGAAACAGGGCTGTCAGTAAGACATCTCATAACAATTTTGGGAAAAATTATAGTTTTGATTAAGTATATAAAATTATTAGATAACACTCTTCTGTCTGATATCTGATGTAAGTGCATAGTTTAGGTTCTGTGATAACTTATGGATAGAATGGTATTATGCCTAATAACTTTGATAATTACGACAGAGGTATGTTATTATAGCCTTCTTATAACTATATTCCGTGCAGTTGAACACATCTACTACTTCTGAGAAAGCATTGCCAACTGCATGCAATCTAGGTATAAGCGAGTTTCTAAATGACTCAGTCCTGATATTGTTATTGAAATTAAAAAGAATTTTGGATCGAGTGGTTCTAGTGGGTATATGGAAGGTAATTAGGCTTAATATATCAGGGCTGTCTATAATACCATTGACAATTTTAAAAATAAAAGTCAAATCGGAAATAAGTCTTCTATCTGAGAGTTTAAGTAAGTTTAATTCTTTCATCAAGTGATTGTAATTTATTGATTCTATAGGTAGACCGAGTTTATAGTTAATGTATCTTAGGAATTTATGCTGAATTTTTTCAATAGAGTCGGAGTGGATTTTAAAGTAAGGACACCAAATAGGAGAATTATATTCGATTTGACTTCGAACAAGTGAGGAATATAAGATTTTTAGTGTTGAAATATTTTTAAAGTCTCTGCCATTTCGGAGAATGAAGCCGAGCATTTTTAGTCCTTTGTTGGTGACTGTTTCTACATGTGAAAGAAAGTTAAATTTTGAATCGAAAATAATGCCGAGATCGTTAATTTCACTTACAGAGGCGAGAGAAACATTATTAATTTTGTATTGATAGTTAAGGGGTTGTGTTGTTCTAAAAAATCTTATAATGTGGCATTTACTAATATTGAGATAAAGTTTGTTAGTTTTGCACCAATCTTGAAGTTTATTTAAATTTAATTGAATTTGAATACAGTCATTTATTGTTTTTATAATTTTAAATAGTTTAAGGTCATCGGCAAAAAGTAGCACTTCAACATTTTTATCAAATACAGTAACAATATCGTTTATGAAAAGGAGAAACAGTATTGGGCCTAAATGTGACCCTTGGGGTACACCGCTAGTAGCTATGAATTTGTGTGAAAGGTTAGAATTATTTTTTACTTGTAGATTTCTATTTGTTAAGTAGCTTTTTATCCATTCCAATAGTTTACCCTCAATTCCGATTTGACTAAGTTTATTAAGAAGAATTTTATGGTTAACTTTGTCAAACGCTTTTACAAAGTCTGTATATATTGAGTCGACTTGGGTTTTGTTTTCGAGTGAACATGCTATAAAATTTTCATATAAGGAGAGATTTGTTAGTGTGGATCTGCCTGGCATAAATCCATGTTGATTAGTTACAATGATGTTGTTAATATGTATGGAGATTTTATCGAGGATAAGTTTTTCAAACAGTTTGGGGATAGTTGAGAGCATGCAGATGGGTCGGTAATTAGTGACATCATGAATATCGCCTTTTTTAAATACAGGTGTTAGATAGCAATTTTTCCATAGGTCGGGGAAGCATCCAGAATTTAATGATTGGTTAAATATATGACATAGTGGATTGGCTATTATTGATGCACAGTTAATTAGAAAGGCAGGACTAATTTTGTCAGGACCCTCTTTTTTCTTTAAGTCGAGTGTTTTTATTTTGCGTATAACATCAGGAACATTTATATGTAAAGCGGGAATGTGGACCGATTCCTTTGGATGAAAGGGTGGAAGTTGAACATTTGGGATATCATTATCGTAAACATTTTTGAAGAAGTCGGCAAACAAATTAACGATGTCATTAGTATCACTACTACTTTTCCCTTCGAAATACATGTATGTTGGTAGGCTAGGTTTGTTTTTTCTTAGTGAGTTTACATGTGTAAAAAAGTTTTTGGTATTTGAAGGAATAGACTTTTCTGTGTTGAGTATGTATGTTTGATATAATTTTTTGGAGAGCTTTTTACAGTCAGTTCTATATTTATGAAATATTTTGTAGTCTGAGATAGAGTTGCTCTCTTTGAAATTTTTGTGCCAGATTTTTTTGTTAATTATTAAGTGTTTTAAGTCATTATTAAACCATTTGGGGAACTTTGATGGTTTGAATTGAATTAAGGGAACATATTTTTCAATAGCCGTGTTGATGATGGAGTAAAAAGATTCAAGATTTTGGTTAAAATTTGTGTTTTTGTCTAAAAAGGACCAGTCTGTACTTTCTAAGTATTTTGTTATGAGTGGATAATCTGCCCTTGCAAAATTGTATGAATATTTAGGAACACTATTAGAGTAAATGTTTAGGAAGTTGTTAGTAATGGTGATGTTTAAGGGAGGATGGTGGGAATCTTCGGGAAGAAGGGGGTCTATGGATTTACATAATTTTACTGAAGGATCGCTACTATATGCAAGATCTAGTAAATGGTGATTAGAGTTGTATACATTATTAATTTGTTTAAGACCTAGGAAATTTGACATATTTATAATTTCACGAGCATTAGCAGATGTATTAAAATGAGTTGTTGAGTTATCGCTATGGGTAATCCAGTCTGTATTGGGAGTATTGTAGTCGCCGATTAGCAGCATTCTAGCTTCCGGATATTTGAGCTTGAGGGCCTCTACATCTTCAATGTGGTTTACGTAAATTTGTGTAATTGATCCGGGAGGAATATAAACACATCCAAGAATGATTTTTCCTAGGTTCGTCTTGAGTAGTAGGAAAATTTGTTCTATATTTTTGTGTTTGCATTTTAGCCTGGATGAAGTTATAGATTTGGTGACTGATATTAATACACCTCCTCCTCTTGATTTGGTGCTGGTGGCGGTACTTCTATCTAAGCGGTAGGTGTTGTGTGAAATGAAGCCTAGTTCTTCTGTGTTAAAGGACGGATCCAACCAAGTTTCAGTCAGGAAATATATATGAAAGGGATGGATTGGAATCGATGATCTTAGCTCATTAAGTTTTGTGCGGCAGCCTCTGATATTCTGATAGTAAGCCATGATAGGTTTTAGTTTTTTGAGTTACTATTTACAATAACAGGTTTATTATTTTTGTATTTTATTGTGAGTCCAATCTCACCATCTTTGGTTCTTTGTTCTAGTGTTAAACGTAGCTTGGTGAGATAGTTTCTTTGAGCTGGGGTTTGGTCTGAATAAATTTTAATACCGGGGTATTCGGTTATGTTGTTCTTTTTCTTTAGTATGTCTATGGCTTGAATGGAACTGTCAAGGATGACTTTAAGAGGTCGAGGTTTGTCAGGTTTTGTGATTCCCAGACGAAAAGTTGTTATGTTGGCTCGGGTGATGGATGAGTTAAGAGTTGTTAGTGTGGTTAAGATTCTCGTTGTATCATCAGTATTTTTTTCTATATGGGAACTGGCTGAGCTTTCAGGGAAGTTAAAAATAATTATGTTTTTTGACCGTTTTTTCCTCTCTTCGAGCTCATCGGCAGCTTCACACATTGATACAGTTGATGAGTTTGTGGATTCTTGTGATGAGTTTGAATCTATCAATTTTGAAGAGACCATGTGCTCGTACGACTTGACCTGTCCCTCGAGAATTCCAACTTTTACACCTACATCCAACATAGTGCCAGAGAGGTTGGACAGTTTATTGAGTAGTTTGGTCATCTGATCTTTAGTTAGTTTTAAAGCGGGATCCGTTATGTTACTGTATAGAGCACTAATTTCTTCTTTCGCTTTATTGATATAAGAAAGAGCATCTGTGGCACTCATCTTGCAAGTTGGAATTTATAAAATTATTTTAATTTTATTTTATATAATATAGCGGTGACAACCCTGCACTTGAGTTGTCTGTGACAAGTTAGATGGGCAATTCACTTGCACACTACGATACTCTGAATGTGTATGTCAGTAGTACTTCCTTCTGTATGGCGTTTGTTTGTGTGTGTCTAATGCGCTCTGGTGACAGTTGAGATTTGAGATATTAAGTTATAAATAAAGAGTTACCAGTTAGGCAGCTGCAACTATTATTTCACTGTTTAAGTTTAGATTTTAGTTGAGTTTTTGTAATAAAAATCACTACATAGAGTCCTTAGATTAATGTTTACTGTTAAATTTTGTGGAGCAAAAAAAGTATGTGTTCACTGTGACACTTGGTATTGTTGTTTATACGGACAATTATACGGACATGCTCCTAGCTTTTTTAGGAATACAATAATTTTACTATAACCTGATACATAAATAATATGTAGTAACTTCAGAGATTTTGGTTACCCTTTTGACAATGGGGAGGACTTTAGTTGAAGAGAGGAAAAGGTTTGACACTTACTGTAGCCTTGGAGCCTTGGCCCAGCCGCAGTGGCTGAGACAATCCAATCTGCAACTGGGCGATGTGGAAGGAGGAATTAATGCCCAGGACCTCCAGTTTGCCATCATTAAAGCTTTGACAAGGAACTGTCTCATCTGCTCCGGCATCTAAAAGAAGAATTAAAGTAAATAAAAAATAAGTTATGGTTGGTAACACAGACAAATGAATGAATAAACTTGAACTAAAACATATCTTTCGCCCCACTATGGCTGTTAGTTGTTAGTTAAAACTGTGAGAATTGCAATGGAAAAAACGGGGGTCCAGCACAATAAGATGGCCTGTTGGGGGTTCAGGATCGGGCCCCAGTTCTACAGGTTAAGTTTGCAGAGGCTAGCGGCCTTGCTTACCCGGTATCGTCGCTCCAATGCCTGGGCTAAGCTCTCGGCCACAGAGAAAGAAAGACCCATCCATCATCAGACTGTGAGCGCCAGGCTCGGATATCGTCAAAATCACTAAAAAGGGAGGTAACTCTACGGCTTCTTCAAGGAAACAGTTGGTACATCAGGTTTATTTATACACAAAGGTTTCATGGCTATAACTGCGATTTGACAAAGCAATCTCTCTCTCTAGGCTATCAATGGTTAAGGTAATGACTCATGGGGATTGCAATAGTTGTCTGGAGACTCACTGTTATGATTATCTAGAGTCCAAACCGCATTCCCGACTTGGGGCTGGTCTGAGATCACCCTCAAATAGCACAGAATTTATAACACGGTTGCACAGAGAATCACTTCCAACTCTAATCAGTGGATTGATCCTTTAAAACAGTAATTTGGGCCAGTGCCTCTCGACACGGGTACCGGTGCTCAGTATCTGCCGTATGATGATCGTTTTCGTGGGAATCTTAGTCTGACACAAGTGAACAGTTGATGGCTAGACTGCGCGAGTGCGTGAGTTATGTGGCAACTTGGAGGCATGCGTTTAGTTTACTTCTGTGCCGTTGGCGCTATTGGGCCGATTCGTCATTTAACTGTTGGAAGTGATGGCATTCTTTTGATTCGCAATTTTAGGGTTTGTGTTTGTGCAACGTAACAGTACCTAAATATAAATTCTGGAATAAAAAATTTATAATTATTATATAAACTTACTCCAAACATCTACTCCAGCGCCCCATGAGGGAATATTCAGCATTAACAGAGCTTGGATAGGGGGCAGAGGAATTACTTCTCCATCCAAAGTGAGTTCTAGAAGATTCTCCAACCCATGACAGTCCTGGGCAACGGCTTGGTGAGTTCCAAGGAATAAATAGATGAACTGAGAGAAGAAAGATAAAAATCGTACATGAGTTACATATTTAAAATACAAAGATTTTTCTCGACTATTCTATCTATGAACTCTATACTTCCTACAAATTACAAAAGAAACAATTGTGTTCAAATTAATAGTGATTGCCCATTAAAAGTGTAATAAATTAATCCATCGCCCTTGCGTAAATTTATCTCAAAAATGACAGTTTAAAAAGTATTCATTGATTCATTACATATTATTATTGCAACAATTTTTATTTTTTTTTTTTTTTTTTATTTAAAAAAAGCAAGACAAAAAATATATATTACAGTAAATAATAAAATAAAATACAGAAAAAAACAGAAAAGTTCCAATAAACTACTTTTCAGTAGTTTGTCGATGGCAACTTTTCACATATGTACATATTACTATTGTACATATTACGTAAATGAATGTGGGTACTTACATAGTTAAAGGTCTGACTGCTGCAAAGGTAGAGAGGATGTAACCGAGCTCTGTGGAAATCCAGGGCCACTTTAGCATCAACGCCAATACTCACATAGTTGTATGCCACAAAATTTCGCCGCCCAACTGATACTGACCATCTGAAAAACAAACATTAAAAAATATAATATAAAGTGCACTGACTTCGAGATGTGACTCTACATGAAAGTGCAAGTAAAAAAGAAATAACTTTTTCGAAATTCCAACATTTTAATGTAGTTTTTAGGTAAAAAAGTTAGTTAGTGCCCTGAACCCCCCGGACACCTTGTATTTATTTTATAACTTTTGAAAGATTACAATTTTGGTGACTTTCTCAATTACCATACTAGGCTCATGCCCGTATTATGGTAGTCGTACATGATTTATGTAAGAATAACAAAATAATATTTTGTAGAACAATAATAAAACATAAGGAAAAAGGATTTTCTGGTAAAACAAAAATTTTTAAAAATGCATATTATTATAGAAACCATATTAGAAATAAAAGTAAAGATAAAACTGATTGATAAAAAGATATTTTTTAATGAAGATTAAAACTATACCAAATTATTTTTTATCATTATTTTTTTATTTAAAACAGATTAATCTTGGTACATATTTACCTATGTTCGGTCACATTTGAAGTTAGCGATATAAAAAAATAAATGATAGAGTTAAACGTTTAACATTTTTTTTATTCAGTGTTAGGAACTCATGTATTCTTTAACTTGTTAACCGGGGAATTCCGTTTTGAATTACGCAGCATATAACGGGCGCGAACTCCTTCACTAAGACATATCAATACATCACGCCCGGAGGACGTAATTTCATATTATTATTTTTTTTCATTTATGCATTATAAAAATGAAAACATAGAATTAAAAAACTATAAATTTTACAAACAATTATAAAGATTACAAAAAATATAAAAAACTTTTTGATTACAGAACAATAAAGAAAAGCACACAGATAAAAGAGAAACATTGAGTTTAAAAAATTAAAATAAGTAAAAATTTAAAACTTAATTTCCGTGTGATATGCTCGGAAATATACGTCTCGCTCGTTCCAGGACGCAACATATATTTCAAGGACGTATTCATATGTCCTACCCGTACCCGATACTGTTTACGTTTGACGTATTTATACGTCCCGCCCGGTTAACAGGTTAAAGAAGGCTCGTCCCCTTTCAAATAGCCAATGTTGAGCACGGATAGTAACAAGGGATATAGAATTAATTGAATTTGTATCGGTGTTTAAGGCATTGTATATTTGTATTATATTATATAACCAGAATTGTCGCTGAGCGAATTTGGTTCTAGTTTTAGGGAAGTTCTAGTGTCCCCTGTGAAGAAGCAACACTACTGTTAAAAGAAAGATAAAGAAAAAGTATGACATGCATTTAAATTAATAGACTGACCTGTCTATAGTTTGGTTGGTAGCATTCTTGATGCCTTCCATGACGGAGAGGGGCGCCAACGGAACAGAGGAGCTTCCCCCCCATCCTAACACCCGACTTAAATCATTCCCAGTACCCAGGGGAAGAATTCCAATAGCTGGTGCGGGCTGAAGAAAAAATATTATTTTGCTGAATATGTATCTTTTTATCAACTCGGGATGCACTGATTCAAATTTCATCAGTGGAAATACATATTCTTTGGAGGTAAAGGTAAAGAGTAAGCCTGAGTCTTGACGAGAGCCAGAATAATTACGTTTCCTAAGAAAATTGTATTGTCAACATTTCCGTAATCATGGGAGGAAACCGAGTTACCTCACCATTACAATTCTCGTATTGACAGCTAAATATAAATGATTTAATTTCAATATAATTATGAATATATGCTTTGGGGTAACCAAATGACCCCACATATGAACAAAACAATGTTATTTTTGCAAACCTTGGCATTTCAAAGGTTAAAAAAATAATTAATTGTAACTGCATAAAAATTTAAAAAAAGAATATGATTATTAATTATGAACACAAATAATTGTAATTTCATAAATAGTAACATTTACATCATTACAATGCACAGGCAAATCATTTTAAAGAGTACACATCTGAATATATTTGTACCCACTGATATTATTAAAAGCTTCAAAAAAGTTTTTTTAAATAGTTTGAAACACCCACAGTCTCCCCGAAAATGCCTGAATATTTGTGATGCGTGGTGATGTTTATCTATTTATATCGTTTTCATGTTTTTTTTGTTACATTCTTCAGCTTTCAAACAAAGGCAAAATTATTATTAAAGTAAATATTTTTTTATTAAAGTAAGTCAGTTTTTGTAAATTTGATTTATGTACCAGAAAGTACTCCGAAACATCCCTTATTGAATGCTATGAATACCTATATCAGGTGCTCTAGATTGATGATTTTATTGTCTAATGTACAAGTCAAAATATTGTTTCAGCATGTTTTACGCCAAGAAATCGGTGATTCACAAAATTTGACTTGATACTTTTAGCATAAGTCCTAGATATTATGTAGTAAGTTAAAAATCTTCAAGTCATAATTTTCAGTTCCCAATAGCATCAATGTCACAAAATGCAATAACATTTTACATTCCATCTAATAACTTAAACAGAAGTAATTATTCCTTACATCAATGCCGGCATCCGTTATAGTAGTTAGCACAGCAGAGACCGAGCCATCTCCCCCGGCCACGAGGATCCTGGCCGATGAAGGGATCCAGCGCAGCATGGAGCGGAGACCGGAGTCACCTAGGATCACCACCTGGATGGGGTTTAGGTAGCCGCGGAAGTCGGACAGAACCTCCTCGCCCACCTGGCCACCAGATTTTGGATTCACTGAAGTCGGGAAATAATGATATTTAAAATGAAAAGTTTGATTATTCCCTCTTATGGCCTGTTTACGCAAAGACAGTGTTTAGGATAGTGGTAAGTGGTAACTAAACTTTTAAAAAGTGACTTGCTAACAGTGTGTTATGACTTTAGACTGTTTAGTGGTAAGTGACTATTGTTTTAGGACTGTCAATTAGTTAACCACTTACTACCGTCCTCAGAGGCATGTCCACAGGTTTTAATCAGGGTAGGCAGTTGGAAAAACAGTGAATTAATTGATATTAAAAAACTTAACACAGGTGTGTTACGCTGAGAATGGCTAAGCTGCTGGCTATATCCGAACGACGGTTGGGATTAAAGCCACATCAAATATCCAAAGCACTTCATATATGCATATTTCAAATGCACAACTGCATGAAAAAAAGCCAACATAATATGATTTTTATTTCATTAGTACAGTTATACTAATTAATAGAGATACCAATAGATGGCACTGATTGCTATTGAATAAATTTAAAATTGTTGACAATTTAATGGGCTTTTACACACTATAAAGTTTAATAGTTGAGTATCACAGTTATTATAAATTCTACAAAATTAAAACAATAAAGGAAACATAATACAACGAAAAAAGAAAAAATATTAAATGTTACAACAAAAGCATATAATAAAATAAGATACATTAGTAAAAATGATAAGAAGTCTCAAATAAATAGATATTCAAAATAAAAAATAAAAATATATATATTGCGGAAATTATAGATGTCTATTTGTGTCTCGATATATAAAAGAATTGAAATAAACAATATTTATATTGATTATTTTTAAGATGAAATATATCTCCCAGATCAGAATACAAAATACAAAATTCAAAATACAAGACGGTAAAACAGATATCTGCAATACTGACAATAATGACACCGAAATCACTTAACTTTTAGTGTACCGAAATTATCCATGAAAGATGCAAAATTTGTATCCGTTGAAAGCCGGTGTATTAGATAGGCAATCTCTAAACATACTTCCTGTTGTGGGATTTTGTAGCTTAATAAATGTTCTTACTAAAATAAATTATTTTCGATTGGCAACAAGATTAAATCAGATATGAGTTTTTGATTTTCATTTTGTAAAGAGCAGTCCCTACAAAATATTAATTTACTTGCTTTTTTACTGCTCCCTGTTTATGTTGATTCTTTACTGGATAGCCTGCAAGCGGCCTTAAGTTTACAATAATTTTGAGTTACATATTAATGGACAAACCTATAACAACCAACGGCCTCCAATCTGGCCAATCTGGTGGTATGACCGAAATATGTCCAGTACGGTTTATAGTCACACACGTGGGGGGCACTACCATAGACCTGATAGATCCAAAGTCACACACCTGAAAACATACAACATCTAGATTACTCCAACTTCGGATTCCAATCTTTGAGGCAGGAGTCAGGTCCTTGTTCTACCTGCATTTCAATGGAAGATGCTCCGAGGAACTAGAATCACTGATCCTTTAGGCAACAACTACAACAAGAACAACCCTCTATATTTCATTAGTTAGAAGTAAACTGGAATATAATTCATTAATATAGACCGAGTTCAGAATCAATTGCATCTAATAACGCTGTTTGAATTATGTCAGACCTGGTAGTGTTACACAGTCATTAACAATTTAATTGACAGCCCTGCCATCGTTGCCACTATTAAATTCCAGGTGCCAACTAGAAACATAAGACAAAATGCAACATTCTTCTGCAATGCATATACAACCTATTATCAGACACACTCACTAACATTGGTTAATTAAGATGCATGATCTAGGCAACAAGTTTGGGGTTACTATTGATATATTTGTAGTGGTACGCCACTACTTCATTCGAACGGAATTCTAGAAGTTTCGGTTTTTCCAAACAAGCTTCTTGGATGTTCTTTTATTTTTTATTTATTTGTTTGGAAAATTCTAGATAGCAACCAAATTGTTCGAGAATCTTCTTCACCTTTTAAAAGCGACAGTATGAATAATCTAATCAGTCAGTCATCAATTCGCCATCAGTTAACAAGGTGCTCAACGAGTGATAATCCACGCACCTTATTTGCGCGAAGGACATTCTTCCCGGCTCTGCTCATGGACTCCATCGGAATATCATCATAGCGCTTTGGCCCAGATCGCCGTCCCTGGCCAACGCTACATGGATTACAGCGCCCTGGTTCCAGCGTCTCTGACCAGCGCTTCATCCACTCACCATGACCACCACGAGGACACGTAGCATCCTCACTGGTCTACTCAGCTCCCTTTCAACCGCCTACAAGGTTCACCGCACCTTCGGCCTTCCCGTCAGCACTGGAGTACTGATTGCCAAGATCGCCAGTGCCTGACAGACAACGAGTCCGGTCACCAGCGCCCGGCGTCGACTCACAGACCCGCGTTTGACCTGCCATCATCGCCTGCATCCGGAGAATACTACACCTGTCCTACGTCCACTCTCATCACGACTACCTGACTCATAAATAAACATTCTGACCTTCACGACACATCTTTCGTTCCGTGCCTTCCTCACCAGATCCCCAAAGTGGTGACCCCGAGGTGATTGTGTTACCCCGACTCACCGGTAACCCCGTCTCAAAATGGGTGATCGGTTGAGGCACCATGGAGCTGTGTGCACCAGACCATCTCCGCACAAGCGCGGATAATAGTGCTCACAATAGTTATTTTAGTGTATCCTCAGCTTGTGTTGTGAACAGTGTTTGTAATTTATAATAATTTTGTTTTTCTAACCATTTTATTTTTTTTTTACGTGAGAGAATATACAACAACTGTACAGTGGCCCTGAACCCAAGATAAATGCAACGATACCAGCACCAACCCTTCCTACTCCCATCAACAAGCAAGATCTGACTCAACTTTTCTTTCTATCGCGGCCCTCAACCATGCCGCTGGAAGGGGAGTCCTGTAGTGGTACGCCACTACTTCATTCGAACGGAATTCTAGAAGTTTCGGTTTTTCCAAACAAGCTTCTTGGATGTTCTTTTATTTTTTATTTATTTTGTTTGGAAAATTCTACATAGCAACCAAATTGTTCGAGAATCTTCTTCACCTTTTAAAAGCGACAGTATGAAGAATCTAATCAGTCAGTCATCAATTCGCCATCAGTTAACAAGGTGCTCAACGAGTGATAATCCACGCACCTTATTTGCGCGAAGGACATTCTTCCCGGCTCTGCTCATGGACTCCATCGGGATATCATCATAGCGCTTTGGCCCAGATCGCCGTCCCTGGCCAACGCTACATGGATTACAGCGCCCTGGTTCCAGCGTCTCTGACCAGCGCTTCATCCACTCACCATGACCACCACGAGGACACGTAGCATCCTCACTGGTCTACTCAGCTCCCTTTCAACCGCCTACAAGGTCCACCGCACCTTCGGCCTTCCCGTCAGCACTGGAGTACTGATTGCCAAGATCGCCAGTGCCTGACAGTCAACGAGTCCGGTCAAGAGCGCCCGGCGTCGACTCACAGACCCGCGCTTGACCTGCCATCACCGCCTGCATCCGGAGAATACTACATCTGTCCAACGTCATCTCATCACGGCTACCTGACTCACAAATAAACACTCTGACCTTCACGACACGTCTTTCATTCCGTGCCTCCTCACCAGATCCCCAAATATTTATTGACTCCATTTATAAAATTAAGCATAATCTATACCAGCACTTTGTCGAATCTTACAAATTATAATAACATTGGTAATTCAGTATTAGTGATTTGTCTTATTTGTAGTATTGTTCTAGTTTCCATTTAGTTATTGTTACAAGTTTTACTTTTATTGTTTCATATTCAGTTTAAAAATTATTTCATGCTTTAAAAACTTTGTGTATAATTTTTGATAGCTCACTAGGTACGAGGGGGCGTAATTAAGTTCGCGGAATGGGTAGGTAAGTGATTAGTAGGGGTGTCGCTGAATTAGGTACTAATTGAGCAACTCATTATTAGTATAAATACCGGGTTTTATTGTAATTAGGTCTTTGAGTTTTCGTCGACCAAACAATCAAGGGGAGAATTGTGAATATGGAGAAAATCGAGTTCCGCGCTGTTATAAAATTCTTTACCAAGCAAGGAAAATCAGTTCAGATCATACTGGAAGAGATGTCATCCGTTTACGGGGACTCTTGTCCAAGTAAAACTATGATTTACAAGTGGCATACCCTCTTTAAACAAGGCAGGGAGTCGCTTGAAGACGACCCACGGCCAGGAAGGCCTATCGAGGTGACCACTCCGGAAATTATTCAAAAAGTCGAAATATTAATAATAGAAGATGCCTGACTAAAGAAGAAACAGCTCGCAGAAATGGTTGGAGAATCAGATAAAACCATTTTCAAAATTCTTCACGACCATCTTGGCATGACTAAAGCCAGCGCAAGTTGGGTGTCGAGAATGCTCACGCCGCCTCAAAAACAACAGCGCGTGGAGTGTTCTCGTGCATTTTTGGACCTTTGTAGGGAATACAAAGATGGAGTGTTGGCTCAAATTGTTACTAGTGATGAAACTTGGGTTCATCATTATGAACATGAGTCTAAACAGGACTCTATGCAGTGGCACAAGAAAGGCACACCACCACCCAAGAAGTTTAAGGTGTCACAATCGGCTGGGAAAATCATGGCGACAGTCTTTTGGGACTTGCATCCTTGGAATTGGAATCCATTGGAATCCTGTTGATCGATTACAAAGATAAAGGTGTTTCCATAACCGGAGTTTACTACGCTTCAATTCTAGAGCAATTAAAGGAAGCCATCAAGGAGAAAAGAAGGGGAAAATTGACCAAAGGAGGACTCCTTCTGCACCACAACGCGCCTGTTCACAAGAGCCGTGTTGCGATGGCTGCCCTGCAGAAGATGGGCTTCGAAATTTTGCCACATCCACCCTACAGTCCTGACCTGGCTCCCAATGATTATTACCTTTTTCCAAACATGAAAAAATAACTTTATGGGTAAAAGTTTTCAAGTGATGAAGAAATGAAGGATGCAGTTTCGGTGTATTTTTTAGACAAACACAAATCTCTTTTTTTTTGAGGGTATATATAAGTTAATTGAAAGATCCGAAAAATGTATTAGGGTAGCTGGTGAATATATTGAAAAAGAAAAATAAATTTGGATTTTTATTTCCACTCCTTACCCACCATTCCGCGAACTTAAAAACTTTCCCTCGTATATCCATGTTAAAGGTTCTGGGCATAAAACCAAATAAAATAAAACAGTACACGGTCGGGAAACACGCCAAACAAGCGTCCAACATTTGTACACAGATGACAGGTCGCTTCTACGACTCATTCTTTTGTTCAACAGCTCGGCCATGGAAAGATTTGCCAGCCTCTGTGTTTCTTCTTCAACATGGGTCTCTTCAAGGCCCAGGTTCACTCTTTCCCATCCTCTCCTCCATATAGAGTCACAAAGATGACATAGACCCTGAGGGGAATCATTTCCGTTCTCCTGTGTAGAGTTATAATGATGGCAGTAGGAGTTCTTTAAATATTGTCACGTTATTTATAACCTAGGAATGTTAGTCTTCCTTTAAATAAAATAAATAATTATAATTTAGCACCTCATCGGCAGGTTCTCCAGAATTGCAATGGAAAATGCGTTGGCACCAGCAGCAAAAGTAATCATTTCCTCTTCCTTCTGATAAACCCCCTTCGCATTCATCACAAGATGGACCAACTAAAATAGAAAAATTAAGAAATAAATAAAATTACAGTACTTTCTCCGTAATCCGCCGCTTGATTATCCGACAACTACAATAATCCGTCGTCATTTTTATTAGTTGAAAGCACAAAATCAAGATCTACAATTCGCCAGTATTCAAATGTCAAATTCAGTAGTCTGAGGCTGCCCTTGACTCGAGCGCCAAACTTTGTACACCGACTGGTTGGGTTTTGTTACTTTTGCACTCTCGGTTACTATACTGCTATTTAGCTTTCTCTCGCTGATCATTTTACCATTCATCAGGGTTCATTATTATTGTTTTAGGACATTTCGGTTTTCAGTTAATCCTCTGTGTATTCTAGCTATTGTTACGTTCTGCCACGTTTTTTGTTTGAAAATTTAACAAAATAGAGTCTTCTCACAAGCAAAAACAAGACACCATGACTTTTTATAAAAAAAAAGGAAATTTTTATGAAAAATCAATATTGGAGTGTTTATTTTTTTTACGAAAAACCTATTTTAATTTTTAGCTTATTTTGTATGTACACACTATGTATAATGCACCGCTTTCACTAACTGAACACTTGCCCGATTTTCAGGGTAGTGGATTAGTGAGAGAGTACTATATTTGAAATACAGCGAAAGAGTAATACATCGAAATATGTTTGATATCTTAGGAATCTGACTACATTCTTTTACAAATGAGAACAAAAAATAATGTCTTTTGACAATTACAGCAAATGAGAACATTTTTTTTTCTTTGCCAGCCATCTAAGTAATTTACTGTCAAAACTATGAACCAGAAAGAGACCATTACAGATCCACAAATAATACAAAATTTAGGGCATGGCACATTCACAGAACTGTTGAACTTTTTGGATAAGCATTGAAAAACTAGGTATGAAAGGATCGTTATATTACCACAAAAGGTTAAGATAGCCACCTGCTTACGGGCATCGAAACTCTGATGTATTACATTACACGCATAAATAAACCACGCTCGTAACATGTCTGTACTTTCTACATCAGAAAATCTACACATTTTTCTATGGATCCAATTTAACAATATCAAACATTTTATTTTTACTAATGCAACATTGTCATACCTTTGACCCAGTGATGTGTGAAGGGTACATCTATGGGGGCAGTGGCTACCCGACACTGCTTCTTCTTATCTGCTAACTTCCTGCATCCTCTACAGGCGCTCAGGGCACACTTCTCACAATACAGCCCCACGGCTGATAACATCAGCCTTTTACATACTGAACACTGGGAAAAACAAGGAAACATTTATTTGTACTGGTTTACCTACATAACAAACGACTAGAAATTTTATAGACTGGTCACACTAAACATTTGTTTGCAGAAATTTAAATGTTTTATTTTCATGAATGACGGAGGAGGAATTTTAGAATTGGAACAAAAGAAACAGTTCACAAATCAAAAATGGTTCTTAACTTCATCCTAGTTATAATGGTGTGGTGAAAGGCTATAAAAATAAGAAGAATAAATTCAATATAAGTAGGCAGGTACCTACAAAGGAAAAATATACAATTTAGTTTACCACCAACCATTTATTTATCAATTAGTATTGAATGAATAATAATTTTTACTATTTCATTTTCATAATTAGGGGCCGTTCAAGTATTATGTAAGCACTATAGGGGGGCAGGGGGTCTTTGCTTTGCTTATTTTTGATGACATGGGGGGGTGGGGGGATCGAGATAGTGATTACGTCAGCACTGCCCAGCAGTAGTTATTTTTTTTTACACATTGGCAACCCACACATTGTCTATGTTTGAAAACTGAATACGTATTCGGGGATTCCCACAAATAATTAATATGTTTAGGTACTCGCTTAAAAAACAGAATACAGAAAATGCATATAGGTACCAATTTTAACGTAAGCATGGGAGGGGGGGGGGGGGTAAGAGCTTTGCTTACTTTTGGTGACAAGGGGGGAGAGGGGGTAAATAATTTTAATAAATCTGCTTACGTAGTACTTGAACGGCCCCTTACGAGATTTAGGTAATTATATTTAAGTATAGAAAAATATAAAAATTTCTTATCATCAATTTTCGATGGCAGGACTGCCTTTCTGTATATTTGTTGTAACTATAAAACAGAAAATGCTCCGGTACCATGAACTTGCACAGCTTTAACGGTGTAGTATTTACGTAGCACAAAACTATTTCTATCATAAGCTATGAAGCTTTGAAATATCGATTTAACTTATCAAAAATAAGACAAGACAGAGAAAGAAAGAAAGCACTTGTACACAAATAATTATTTTCACATTATTTTATTTGTTACATATTTCAGTAAAATTTCTAAAAGTCCTTATACCTATGTCACTTTTATTCCAATACTTTGCCGAATTGATTCATGATAATAATAATAATATTTGGATGATTTGTACAGCGCCGTTTTTGTGCAAAATCACCTCACGGGCGCTGTACAAATATATAATCCACTTCTAGAATGATCTATGTTATTACTAACTATGTATGGTGATAATATGCAGTACCATACTTACCTGGTAGGTCACTTAAGATAAATACTAAATAAACATTAACTAATTGTTTATTAGCTAAATTTAGATACAGGATTTAGGACATAATTGGAAAATTGGATATAATTGGACTTTCTCTCAGGAATGGTAAATTTAATTTGAGGATATGACAGCTTAAAACGGTAAGTTTTTAGTTTAGACCTGAATCCTGTTGGAATTTTTATGGATCATAGTTTCAGAGGGAGTTTATTCCAAGCCTTCGGCCCAGATGCTCCAAAAGCACGATCACAAAACTTAGTATTTGGCTTGCGCAATTGAGATAGCTCTTTTCGAAGAGCCGTATTCGTTCGACTCCCGGTAGACCGTACCACGGCTCAATTGAACAGTTACTCTTTTATATCAGGAGATATTTAAAAAAAATAGCGCCATTAAAATTATTCAAATATAAATTGTTTTTAGATACTCAGAGACGTGAATGGCGTCTTAACAGTCCGACATCTATCCGTGTGATCATTCTTACGCTTACGAGAGCCGTATCGGGGGGGCCATAGCTAGGGTGCCCTAGTGGGGAACCGTAACGGGGGAGTCATACCGGGGGAGCCGTATCAAGCGGGCGCAGTATTCTCATTGCTCATACGCTCTGAGCACTCAGCTCCTGTTCAATTGAACAGTTGTTTAATTGAGTGGTATCTTTGAGTCGTACGAAAATATTGAGCTGGTACCGTGGCTCCCGCTCTTAATAAAATGAGTCATGATCCATTGCTAATTCATGAAACCATACTAAAAACGAAATAACTTAATCCCCAAAGTGGTTGGTAACAGACAAATAATTCATGATGCAACAAGAGTGATTTTTTACGAAAAAATCAGGATTGCTTTTGAGATTCTTTCGTTAACATTTATATAAATTACTTTTTTTTTGTTTTGCGAAACATACTCTAAGTGCCAGTTGTTTTACAACCCTTCAATAATTCATTAAATTTCAAAGTTAATATTTAAGTTCTGTGAAAGTTCAATTCAAGCTTTGTTATTATTCAAGTTCTGTGAAAAATCTTTCCCTTATTGGAATAATGACAGAACTTGAATAGAACATTCACAGAACCGAATGAATAAAATGAAAATTGTTAAAGATCTGTGAAACAACTGGCCCTTAATAATATGATTAATTACTTATTCAAAAGTTACAAGCATTGGAAGAAAAGATTAGGTATGTATTTGTGATAAGATTTTCACGCTATAAGCTTAATGCATATTATGTTAATATTATTTTTTCAATTCAATTATATTATTTCAAGTTAATCTGCTCAAAATACAAAGCATTCCGAAAAAAAATAATTTTATTTTGAAGCTTGGGTTTGAACTTTGAAAGCCATTTAATTCATACAATAAACGCCCTTCAAAATTCTCGACATAAGCCCCGATGGTAAACGGTTTTAGAAACCAAATAACTTAAATATGAAATCTAAATTATTACTTACGAGAATATTGTACGGCAGACATTTATTAAGTTGTATACTTCTCCAACTATGGCCTTTAGAGCGGTAATTAGCAGCAATGTATATTATGTCCGGAAACCACCATTTAAAAACGTAAATGAATGACACAACAGGAAGGGTTATGTATAGGAGTCCCCAAAAAACTGAATTTAAAAAGGTTAACATGTTCAAATCGTTATTTTTAGTAAAATTCAATAAAAAATTATCATGTTTTCAGTTTGTATAGAAATCGAAACGTCATTCGCGCTATACGTCAGTCTGACAGTTCTTTGTTTATTTATACAATAATATGAATCTATGTATAATATCGATGTCCATTTATCTATGGCCACTAAATACACTTTTTCTAGACGAGCTAGAACTGTCGTTTCAAATAAAGATTGAAAAAAATTAAATAATCAAAATAAATAAAGAGGTATGGAGATGTGAAGACCATAAAAAGAAGTGTCAGCTACAGAAAATGGATGGCAGTTAATTATAGTGAATCGCAAAGTTTCTACAGCGTCATGTTTGTTGTTTTTTTTTATTTCGAAAAAAACTTATTTAGCATTATCAGAGCTGGCCCTGTACAGGCGCAATTGGAGCAGTCCGCTCCGGGCGCGAAGGCTGCAAGGCTCTGATAATACCTAACACTTAACACAGCACCACACCCTGTGGTTTTCACTAGAGCTAGAGGCCGTTTGACTCAACGCCTTACCTGAGCTGTATAGAGAATATCACATAAAAATTTCATGAATATTTTCGTACTTCTAAATATTTTTTTATAACATGAAAGAAAGAAAAACATTACTCTGAATATACGAGGGTAATCCTAAAAATAAAAGTAGGGTCTCTTATTTTTTTATTACAAAGGAGCAATTATTTTTTAATAAGTTGTACACCTCGGTTTGAACATTTATCTATTTTTCTACATAATCAATCACCATTTCATTTGATGCATTTTCGTAAGTGCTGTGGAAACTTGGTATACCAATGTTATTGATGAAGTATTCAGAGATGTGCTTTATTTCAAAAAAATTCATTTCAAATGGAAATGCAAAATGGGTATTTTCCATTTTGCATTTTAAATGCTTTTTTAAAAACCATTTTGCATTTTGCATTTTAAATGCTTTTCTCGATGCATTTTCCATTTTAAATGCTTTTTTGCAACATTCTTCCTACTTTCTCCACTGATCTTTTTTTCATAAGCCCCAAATATCAGTCAGTCCTCAACCTCGCTATGAGAGATAATTTACATTTGTCAAGTTGCTCCCTGGTAGGAGCCCTGGCAATTGAGTAATACCATTACAAAAATACTGATTCAAATACTGAACATGACCGACGCTGTAATATTAAATGTTAGATAGCAGTTTCTATGTTTTTACGTTGGCAACATTAGTCCCGTGCAAATTTTTTGTGGTTTCATAATCTATAGTCGTGGTGTTTTTGGATTTGCCATCATGTAATATGTTTGTTCTACATTGATGTCCATTATTAAATGACAAAATTGTTCAAAAATTCTATAATTATTTAAATTGTTTGACCTGAGAAACCATTTTGCATTTTTAATGCATTTTGAAAATAGGTATTTTGCATTTTGCATTTGAAATGCTTTTCTAAAAACCATTTTGCATTTTGCATTTTCAAATGGAAAATTTTTGACCCATTTCCATTTTGCATTTCAAATGGTTTTGTGTACCCATTTTGCACATCTCTGGAAGTATTGAACCTTATCATCGTTGCTGAAGCGAGTTTAATCATCCATGAGCATTCGAGGGACCCATGTTGAGCACACATTCCGATTACCAGAATTATGCTAAAATTATAGTTACACAATGGCGGCCACCAGACCCTGCACAGAAAAGTCCCACAATGAACACCGTTGCAAACCGTTACCTTCGGCGGACTTTAATTTTCTGCGTAGGGTCTGGAGCGGTGCAGGCATAAATAAACCACTAACTAGATCAATTCTCATTCGGAGCCTACTTATTATACTATACACCAATGAAAAACTCTGAAAGTTTATTCCATAAACTTGTGGATATAGTTAGGCAATCATATGACGTCACAATATTTCAGTTCCAATTTTCGATCGGAGTTATACCCCCCTGGGTGCACGAAACGCTAGTTCCAAGCGGATAGTTCATGTGTGAGAGATACATATCACTATATTTAAGTAATTGCTAGTAAAGATATATTTGTGTTTTACGTGTGGCAACACTCACCAGTCACCAGTCAGATTAGAGTAATATAAAAAAACAATGGGGTTCTTCAATAGTTTTTATTTATAAAAAATATTATCACCTAACAAACATTAAGTTCATATATAATATCATGAAATTAACCTTATACAGACTTTTATTTTAAAATAAGAATATATGAACAGTACATACTCATTGAAGTATGTATTTAAAAACAAATTTAAACTAGACTTAATTATTAATATTTTATGACAAATTACTGAGAATTTTGGCTAAACGAACAGGGCACATTTCTAGGGGAGATTTCTTTTCTTTGTTCAAGGTTTCCAGGCTGGCTCCGGCGTGTACCAACAGGACGGCTACTTCATCCCGTTCTTCTTCACATGCTAAATGCCTGGAAAAAAAAGTTTAATACAGTGGTGCCTCACACAACGAACTTAATTCGTTCCAGGAGCAAGTTCGTTATGCGAAAAGTTCGTTATGTGAAACGCGTTTTCCCATAACAATACATGTTAAAAAAAATAATTCGTTCTGTAGCATAAAATATGGTAAGATGACATAAAAAAAAGATAAATTTTTTGTTATTATTTTTATTTAGATACATCTAAAAACATAATGAAAAAAACACACATTTTTTAATTTTAAGAAATAATCGAATCTTGCACATCTTCATCCATTTTCCGCCGATGGTGCAGTGAAAAACCTGTCCAAAGTCGTTTGTTTCTCTCTTTTCTTCAACATCTGCCGGAAATAACGGACAAGAGTATCGGAGTACAGGTCGTTGATCCTGTTTGCTTCAGCGGAATCCGGATAGTGGGGATTGGTAAACTCCTGCCGCAGTTTCTCGCATTTGCTCATTAGACGAAATCATAAGGGTAAGTCTGTCCTTCATGGCTTTGTGTCCTGGCAATTTCTTCTCTTCTTTTGTAATGAATGTTCTGCTCGGCATTCTTTTCCAGAAAAGACCCGTTTCATCGGCATTGAACACTTGTTGTGGGCAGTATCCTTCATCCATAATAAATTTTTGAAAATTAATAGAGAACTTTTCTGCTTCTTTTTTATCAGCACTGCCAGCCTCACCATGCATATTAACGCTGTGGATTCCATACCTTTTCTTAAATCTAAAAAACCACCCCCTGCTGGCCTTGAAATCTTCTTTATTATCTTGATTGCTGCTACTTCCAGGGATGTTTTTCTTTAGATCTTCATAAATTATCTTGGCCTTGTAACAGATAATATCTTGGGTTGTTACGTCACCTTTCACCTGTCTGTCCTTAATCCAAATCGCTAATAGCCTCTCCATTTCCTCGTGGATTGAAGATCTATGTTTTTCATTAAATAGTTTTGATACTCCTTTGGCTACTTTGGCTGATTTTATTGCATCCTTGTTTTTCAAAATGGTGAAAATGGTGGTCTTGTTGAGGCCAAACTCTTTGACGAGGTCACACTGTTTTACTCCACATTCACTCCTTCTAATTATTTCCTGTTTCATTTCAAGAGAAATCACCTTCCTGCTTTTTTTAGAACCCATCATATAAAAAAAATGTTGAGTTTATCTTAAAAGGACGACTGCCGTGATACGTGTGCGATTTAATTCGTAATGAAGAACGATTGCTGCGATACGTGCGTAAGTTAAGCGTACTACGCAGTGACTAACGAGTCTAACGACTGCCTGCGCGGGAGGATGCAATTAATCGGCAGTGATCGTAGAAGATCGGGCGACTTCGTTGTGTGAAGCGAAGTTCGTTGTATGAATCGTGAAATGAACGAAAAGGAAGTTCGTTGTGTGCAGCATTCGCTGTGCGAGGCGTTTGTTGTGTGAGGCACCACTGTACATAATTTATCAGATCACAAACATTCACAATAATAATGGGTTAAGTTAACCCTTTTACTCTGAAGGATACAGATGGATATGCTAAAATGCATGGAAAAATTCGGCAAAAGTAGGCTTGTTTATTGTATTTATATCCGTAGGAGGGAGGGAATAATTATAACATGTTTTTTTTGTTGAAATTCTTGAGTGATTTTTATAGAATGGAACCTTTATATCTCCCATTTTCTTATAAATAATGCACAGATTTTTTTTAATGTGTCCCCCGTATAAAAACAGAATTAAGTGTATTTCGTTATTTAATAAATATCTGCCTTAACCCCTTGTGCACCGCCGTTGCCGATAGGCACAATAAAATATATATATAAATAATAAAAATATTTCTCTGAATATAAGTAGCTATTCTGGGGAAACTACTTATGGTAGATTATATTTATAAATACATCTGGTATTTACAAAGAGCACTGTATATCGAAACCACTTTTACCATTATGTTGTAACAACATAAAGATTAACCCAAAACCCATTGTTTTAGTTAGCCATGTTCAAAAAGAGTTACTAATTCCCAATATATGAAATAGTTGTTACAGTGCAGTGTTCCCGCTGTTATCCTTGGCGTCTACAAGCAGAGGGGGCTGCCTCTCCAGCAGGATTTATCTGGTATTTACGAAGAGCACTGCATATCGAAACCAGTTTTATCATTATGTTGTAACAACATAAAGATTAACCCAAAACCCATTGTTTTAGTTAACCATGTTCAAAAAGAGTTACTAATTCCCAATATATGAAATAGTTGTTACAGTGCAGTGTTCCCGCTGTTATCCTTGGCGTCTACAAGGAGAGGGGGCTGCCTCTCCAGCAGGATTTATCTGGTATTTACGAAAAGCACTGTATATCGAAACCAGTTTTATCATTATGTTGTAACAACATAAAGATTTATCCAAAACCCATTGTTTTAGTTAACCACGTTCGATAAGAGTTACTAATTTCCAATATATGAAATAGTTGTTACAGTGCAGTGTTCCCGCTGTTATCCTTGGCGTCTACAAGCAGAGGGGGCTGCCTCTCCAGCAGGATTTATCTGGTATTTACGAAGAGCACTGCATATCGAAACCAGTTTTATCATTATGTTGTAACAACATAAAGATTAACCCAAAACCCATTGTTTTAGTTAACCATGTTCAAAAAGAGTTACTAATTCCCAATATATGAAATAGTTGTTACAGTGCAGTGTTCCCGCTGTTATCCTTGGCGTCTACAAGGAGAGGGGGCTGCCTCTCCAGCAGGATTTATCTGGTATTTACGAAAAGCACTGTATATCGAAACCAGTTTTATCATTATGTTGTAACAACATAAAGATTTATCCAAAACCCATTGTTTTAGTTAACCACGTTCGATAAGAGTTACTAATTTCCAATATATGAAATAGTTGTTACAGTGCAGTGTTCCCGCTGTTATCCTTGGCGTCTACAAGCAGAGGGGGCTGCCTCTCCAGCAGGATCTGCACTATGGGCACCCGGCCCTGCGCCGCGGCCCGATGCAGTGGTGTGGCCCCGGTCAGGTCAGCCACGTTCACGTTAGCGTCGTTGTCCACCAGAAACTGAGCCACCTGGAATATAATTCAAACTTTATTTTAACCTGTTGACAGCAGAGCAGAAAATCCTAGTACGAGTATTAATAAGACTTTGTAGTATTAATCCCGAGTACACTCAACTGCCAGGTGAAAATATATATGGAGGTATCAGTTTTGCTCAAATATCAGAATGAAAACTACGATTTTTTGTTTGCGATTGTTTTCTGTTTACCAGACAACATATCTTATTATTCATATATTATATTTCATGCAACTAATCTCCTGCTGACAAGCTACTTGCAGTAGCTTAGCGGGTATAAATAACATTGTATGTAATTTTTAAACAAATAAAAAAAATAAAATTTTAAAAAATATCGTAAGACATTTCTCCAGAATAGTTAACTTTATCTAAATAGTAAAAATAATCTCCCATTTGGAAGACAACATACTGTCAAAAACCGTGAACTGGGTTATGAAAACTCCTACCATCATCATTATAAGTAAAAAATATTTCTTGTGTGATGATGGAGGACTTAGCAGAAGAATTGAACGTCACAATGCCTGGATGGGAACCATCCACTCACACTACAACCAGTAATAATATTTGGCTAATTTATATAGCACCGTTTTCGTGAGAAATCTCAGCCTCAAGGGCGCTGAACTTACTACCTAAAGTACCTACTAAGTCTAAACTTAAGAATCAGAACAGGTTTTTAAGTGAACATCTTTTGGCACGCGTAGGGGGGTAAAGTAAAAGTACGACGCTTCATTCGGTCAGCCTTGTGACTCGTCAGCTGTTTCCGCTTGACTGCCAAAACTCTGTGCGAGAAAAGCCGATTCTTGTGTGGCATACCGGAACAACGCTTCATTCGGCCAGTTTCGTAACTCGTCGGCTCTTTCCGCCCCGCTGCTCTCCTCTCTCCGCCTATATTGTCGTTTCCTCTACTACACGCTCACTGGATAAATAGGCAGGTCGATAGCCCAGTGAGTAAGATGTTTGGCTAGCAGTCAGAGGGACTGAGTTTGATACTCACAGATGCTACCAACTTCCTTTTCAGAATAAGTTCTGCTTAGTGTAATGATCTCCTCTTAATGATTAGTATAAGTTTACTCACAATTTGTGATGGCCAAATAATACTCGAATTAGACAGTTTTGTACACAATGTGTTTCGTTTGGATTACAGGTATTGAAGAAGAGAAGACAAGAAGAACTTGCAAACACTTTTATACTAGAGCATTTTCGCCAATTTTTGTACAAGTTTTTGTGTATTCCATTTCCATTACTTTTACTTTCCACTTATAAGTTTCAATCAATACCATATTACTAGAACGGAATTTTTTCGGGATCAATCTGGGGAAAGTTTTCTCTCTGAAGTTCTCGAACCACCGGAAATAAAACAATCAGCCCTATAAATATTTGATAAACTACCGATTTTTATTTTTGCGGCATGGCATCACTGGACATAGATCAAACAGGCTCGTCTCCTCGGCTCAGTCGTGTGTAGCCCCATAATTCGTACCGTGTTCAAATGGATTCAGCCATATAGATTCAGCCGAATGGACTCAGCCAAATGGTTCGGGACCAAATGGATCTGCAGTTTGTGTCCAGCTTTATGGTTATAACATGCAAAAAATTAATGTTTTACCTCCTTCCATCCTTTAGAACAGGCATACTGCAGCGCCGAATGGCCCATGTTATTACGGTGGTCCACCTTTGCTCCCTTGGAGACGAGAATGCGCACCACGGTGGCTCTGCCAGCGGCTGCGGCCAGCACCAGCGGAGTGGCCCCCGCATCTTCGCTCCAGTCCACCGGACAGCCCCGCTCCAGAAGGTGGGACACCACCTCATCGTGGCCCCCCACCGCCGCCCAGTGCAGGAGCAGACGCCCATTCTGAAACCAAAACAAAATACTTAAAAAGCTTTAAACTTTTCAATGCTGGCCTTTTGAACTAAATTTATCCCACCGTGCACCACGTTTTGATGCAAGGTATTTAGGATGTATGTTTTAGTGAAACTCTGTGGATCATTATGACATCCGCGCACGCGGATAGCCACCGGTGGATGACATATGAAACAGCCCATAGAAGAACATCTACAGGTCTAGATGGATAAAATAAAGATTTAGTTAGGAATTAACGGAATTGAGTAACTAAAATTAATGCGACTTGGTTTAACAATATGATCACCTCGAGAACTCAATGAAGAGTCACATATTGTATATATATATATATAATGTGAAACCTGCGCTTTATGGAGAAGATTTTGTCTGATAAACACTATCCTGTACAATAACGAAATAATATGATAATTTTACGTACATTATCTGGTTTTGTTAGCAGAGCATTTCCACTTTCATCTAAGCGAACTTTCACCATATTAAAATCTCCCTTATACGCTGAATCGTACACATCATTAGCAGTCATTTTTACAGTTTAAAAATTAAAGCCAAACTTTTATTCGTATTTTTCAGGTTATGCCGCAAAAACAATGACAAATAATAATGTATTGAAATGACAGCAAAGTTTTCTATGGTTATTCGTTCAAGTGATGATACTATCATACCATTTTATTTCGATTCCGATACCGATAAGATTGCACGTTTTTTCGAATACTTACTAATTTATTGTTGTGATGAACCTTTTAATATTTTTAGTTTTGAAAATTATTAAAATAAACTTCACCTAACACTGTTTAGACGAAAATCCTTTCGTATTTTCTTAAGCGGAAAAATTTGTGTGTTTTTTAAAATCGAAACCATTAAATCGTATCCATTTAACCGGCTAGTATTCGAGTAGACACATACGTCAGATTCTGCCAAGCAACATTTTCCGCTTATGTAAAAATGGAATTTTTTTCCGAATCACGTTTTGGCACCTAGCCGGGCCACATCTGAGGTTGGGGGCCCTGTGGAATTTTTTTTTTTCAGAATCCTATAACTTCTATCTTCATGATCCATCCAGATGATATGTTATGTATGCCTTAATGAACTTATTGTATTTTCCTTAAATCCCCCCCCCCCTCTCTGCTGATATCCATGACCTATAACATTTTGTTTTGTGGAGCCATTTGTCATCCACAACTCTGCCCTAAAACAAACTCTTGCTCTCGGTGAATTCTGGTCGATTAATTCGAAACAATAGCGTTAGATCATTTTGATGTTTCGGAATTATCGAAAATGTATCGATTATGCCCATCACTATCTGCGATCGGTTGTCTCAGGTTGACTCCACAGAAAAATTAATGTTTGTTTTGAAATGGCCGTTATGTTTGAATTGACGCTGTCACTCGAAATAAAATAATATTTTTTGTGTATTGCTTTGTAAATTTCAAATTTAAAGCCAACAACGACCTAAATATGACGCATAAATACATATTATTTGAAATCGTTGCGGAGTGGAACCACTTACCCGTAAGTGAAGAGTTATTTCGAAGAAAGCATCAAGAACCTTTGATCGAGTTTAGTAAAGAAGTTTCTGCTCTGATCAAAGATGTTCATTCCCACTTGTCTTTTGTTGACGACGTATCAAAGAGGGGCGTTAAAAGTGAACAAGAACGAGTATCTAACAGTAAAAAGGTATTGCATCAAGCGAAGTTGGAGAGTGAAAGAATAAGAAATGAAATTACTCAAATTTCCAGTCAAAATAATAAAATAAAAGATTCTTTTGAAGGAATGAACGACCGAGTCAAAACCTTCCAATTAGAAGCAAGTGAATTAACGCAACGTAAGTAATTTAATATTTCCCATTATCGTTGGATACGTAACTTACAGTACATAATCATTATCTGAACAAATATTGTTTAATTGACACACCCTATTTCTTTTCTTGTAACAATATCTGTATAAATGCTCAGTTACAGTGTAACCTGAATTCTCGTGTCCTTTTAAAAAACATAACGAAACCAGTGACCCAATTACAAAAGTTTACCATCTCTTTCTAGTGAAAAGGGCATTTTCCGCCGAAGTGAAGAACACCTACAAAGCTTTCCTCCAGGCAAAGGACTATTACAAGGACAAGTTGAAGATGTACTTCACGATAGAAGGCCCCCCGGATGCTGAGGAGATCCTGATCATGTTGGAGTTCTTCACCTCTAAAAAACGATCCCATCCAGATCACATTATCACCATTGCTAGAACTAAGAGTAACAATAAATATAGATGTAAGTTTCATTTTTACTAGTAATTGTGTAAAGAAAATAACAGCATGAGAACTGGAGATGTTAGACATGATGGTTACCAACTAGCGATGAGTCGTTCATGAGCAAGCCTCAAATTGAGCTAGCTCATTTTGATGAGCCGTATTCATACGACTCCCGGTAAACCGTCCGACATCTAGACTTGGACGTATGTATTTACCTACTAACTATCTAGTATCTTATTTATCTCTTCCCACGAGGCAGCGTACCGGTAACAAGAGTTGTATGATCATTCATACCCTAAGAGCCGTATCGGGCGAGCATAGTATTATCATTGCTCATACGCTCTGAGCTAAGGCTCCGGTTCAATTGAGTAGTCCCGCTCTTATTAAAATGAGTCATGATCTATTGCTATTACCAACAGATTAAATTAACTAGTTTAATTTTCTGTGAAAGTTTTTGTTGATTTTCATGAGAAGAGCAATCGGGATCTTTTACTTTTGAACCCTTTGATAAGTCCAAAATATTTGATTGTAACAACCACTACTTATCCAGCGGGTAAAGTCAATAATAGTCTGTATACTTTTGGATTAAACTGTTTATTCTGCAGTATCTCTCACAGTGTTTTTATAATTCAACCTTCTTCCCTTATCCACTAGCCGGAAGTTCCATAGATAAGCCAAACATCCCTCTCGAAAAGTCATCTTCTTCTTCTTCTCCTTGACGCGCCCCATTCCTGGCCATATGGGTGTTACATGATATTTTTCACGATTTTCTAAAATCCAATGTTATGCTTTCTTTTCAATTCAACTTCAATTTCGAATGATTTCAGTCCATTGAGTCGGCAGTATCTAAAAAACTTGTCAATTTTCCTTATAACAGCTATAAATCAATTTTTGAACAGTCCATCAAACTAGCACCCATAGCCATGTTTGTAAGGCTGACAAATTACGCACAATATTCAAACTACAATAAAGGTTTCAAATCAAATTACAATAAGAAGAATTTTAAAATGCATTTTTCGTAACTAATTTAATTGAAATATTTTTCAGTGATTGACATGAAGCCCAAGCTAGCAATCTTCCCTCAGCTGAACAAACGTCTCGAAGAAACCAATGATATTTCAGGATGTCTCTGCTGCATACGGAAATGCCTATTAAAAGTTGGCCGCACGAAATACAACATTTCTAATTAACACCAGTGGAATCCTTCAACGGGTTTCCTTACAAAAAATACTAACTTTAACTAGTTGGTAACTGTCGCAGAAGAAACATGCATTGACGTGTTTATGATTTGTTGTATATCGGTGACTTGGGTTCACTAAGGACGGGTTGTTTCGGAGAATTTGAACAATTATTCAAATTTCAAAGTTAATTTTCAAGTTCTGTGAAAGATTTTTTCAAGTTCTGTTTTTATTTCAGTTTTGTCAAGCAACTAGCCTATAATGATATAATAACAGAACTTGAATAGGACTTTCACAGAACCCGAAAATGAACGTTGAAATTTGATGAATTGTTCAAATTCTCCGAAACAACCCGTCCTTAGAATGTGTTTATAATGAAATTTATGGAATCCATCGAGACTGAATAAAGGAAGATGACACCATGAGCAGCAACACCTATATCTATTTGACATTCAGTACTTGTTTTGGATAATTTTTGTGTACATAATATTATATTATAAAATATGCAGATCTGTTCACTTTTATTAGTTAAATAATATTATATTTTAGCGATGTATTGTGTGTCATAGATTATTATTAAGTTTAAATTTAAAGCAATATATCTGTGGTATCTTGTCACAAGCTGACGTGTTGTCTTTTGTTGGAGGATTTTGGACTCCACACAGAAGGCCCTGAGAAAAAATTTTCCCTCAGGGACTATGTGATCTTGGGGACGCCTTGTAGAGGATCCTTTGCCAAATCGCCCCCAGGTGTATCTGTCCTGGACTAATTTAATGACCTCTCCTACCTTAACTTTTCCTGGGGCTTCCTACTGGAATTCTTCTTTCTGATGTTCTTACTGTGTCAATACATAGATACACAATGATGATTAATTACGACTTCACTCCCCTGTTCCGAGATGAACAGTAGAGAAAGCTACTTTATGGTATATTTTATGTATCTGGAAAGTGCAGTGTTAGATGGAACTTGACATTGTAAGGTGGTGGATTGTCAACTGAATTAAATAAAACAAATAATCATTATAAAATATTTAGGTTTATTGTACAAACATTAATGTTACATGCATCATCTCCATATTCAAAAATTTTATATTTCTCATCTGAAATATAATGTGGTCGACATAATATTATCTAATCTAAATAAAATTATTTGAAATGTAATAAAAAATATAAATATTCTTGTGCGAGTCACTTATTAAATTAAAACTTTGCAAAAAAATAACTCATTCTTATTCAAAATAATTATATTCACTCTCCTTGGTAACGAACTCGGGGTTAAATTTATAAAAAGGATTGTAGCGGTAAATGTTAAAAGATTTAGACTTAGACTTCTCGGGTCAGTAAGATTTTATAATCATGCAATACCAATTTAAAATGCTAAATAAATCTTTCACCTGTGAAGAAGCGTCCCTGAGAATTTAAGGAAAAATTATTATGCAGAAATATTTCTTATATAATAAACAAAATATCTGTGAGAAAGAAAGTGATGAGTACAATCAACTTTTTATTCTTGCCGTGTTTTCCAAACACGGATTTATATCCAATTCCCGTATATATCTAAGGAGACATTACGTAGATAAATTTGATATTATTTTGTTTACTTTATTAATTGGATCAGTTGATTTAAATGCAACGCATCTGATTGGCTTTTTGGTTTATTTGAAATCATTGGAATGCTTAAATATACCTTGTTCTCGCGCCGATTCTATCAGCGAAACAGTTGGTCAACTCTTTAACTCGGGGTAGTTAAAATAATTCAATGACAGGTGAAAAACAATTACTAGCAGAGATATGTAGTTATTTTTATTATTACAGAATCAGATGTAAAACGAAATTGTCTTGTATGCATAGACTAAACTCTAGAAATGCTTTCCATGTAGATTTGAATTGAAACTAATGTCGCCATTGACTTAGTACCTTTTGGTTCCAGCCTACGCTCCTTCCCTGTTACAGTTGCCTGACACTGTCTATCGCCATTCCATTTGTTTGAAAAGTAAATTTCATAATGATGATCAAACATAGTACTGCATACAAAATGTAAGCAAAGAATGGTCAAACTTTTGGATCATGAAACATGATCACATTGCATTTCTTGTGTTCTTCTTTATTTTATGCTTGTATGTAACAAAAAATAAGCATACAATACTATTCCATTCACAAAACAAGCTTTTCAGGGATAAAAGTGTAACATTAGTTTTTTTTTAAATTATGATTGTTATTTTTGACCATTCCTGAAGGACACTCCAGGGTCATCTGAAATGTTAGTTCAAAAAGGACAAAGAAGCAACAACCCAAAAAACCAATATAAAAGGAAAGCAGGTTTAAAAGTCCAAACTATGCCGATACAATACACCTCAATGCAACCATTGCACATAATATGAAACTATTACTGTTTGTAAAAATAAAGTGTTTCAAATCACAAGTTGTATTTTGAATAAATAAAATACTGGTACCCTTTTGCGTCTTACAAGTTATTTATTTTATAAATAATCTATAACAGTTAGTTCCCCGACTTGTGCCGGAAATACTTCTCAGCATTACCGACAGATAAGGTAAACAAATTCGCATTATATTGACACAGAATATAGAGGATCACTCCATCAGTTTGTTAATTATGAACACAAGACATCTTGTGATGCCAAACTGTATTTTAAAAAAAAAATTTCAATTGTGGGCTCTCCTAGTAGATTCTATATCAATGAATGCATTCATTTTGTACTCTGAGCTGCATCTTGTTTGTTAAGATATGTTTTTATAAAACGAATATTTCACAATCTAAACTACATACCAGTTTCGACGTTTTAAATAAAAAAAGAGTTCAATAATTATAAATGGAAGACTCATGACGACAACATTAAAGGATCTTACCATTATATATTGACACAAATAGAGCTCCACAGAAAGAAAAATACTTGATACTATCAAACTACAGAAGTGTATTTTTTCCCATCTGAGGCTAGGCGCGACAAACTCTATAACCGGCCGTATTCACATGGGAAGATCAGCACGGCCGGCTGGTCATTGCGGTCAAGTGCGTGTTGAATTAAAACCTCACGAACTTGAATAAATAAATACAACGAAATAATGTTAGAACAAGATCAGTTGTCAGCTTGACCAGGCATTATATGAGAAAGTTGCGCTGAATGCACAACTCCCATATAGAATGATATATTCTATTCGCTGGCCGCATATAACTGTAGTTTGTGGCCTAACCAATAGAGTAAGATGTGTCAAGACAAAATAATGGAAATAGACATTGTCAAAATGGCATTGTTTATTCTTTCAAAAGCAATTTTGGACCATGTTATACATACATCTAATTTATATGTACTTAAATTCCAGAAATTCTTGTTATTTTTTTTTATCTAAAGTGGCTATTTGAGCTACAAATATTATGTATGCAGAGTTTCGTTACAATATCTACTATTTGTCAGTCTTTTCTTCGTACGCTAAAAAATCCAACACATAAATATGTATAAAATTTTCATATTATCAATCACAACAATTAACAACACACATTACAATGCACGCGAAGAAAACCATTTGATATGGAAGCTATACCTAGTATATTTTGTTGAATACCCAACTATAATAAAATATTGTAGCAATAAAATTAACATATAATAAATTATACGCATCAATCAAATGCTTGAAAACTATCGACTCAAAGATAACAACTTTGCTAAGCCACGGAACTAATAATCAAAAGACATCAGCAGAAAAAATATATACATACATACAAAAGATATTGTTTTGTCAAAATCCAATTCAGAAGTTTGAAGCCTTCACATTATCGCAACAGATGACTCCGTTCTTCAAATCTGGAACGCAATAAGGCAGACTTTTTTGGCAGTGAATGTGATACCTTTGACATATCACAATAATATCCCCAAGTCTTTCAATTCAACAAATCAGGAACTATGTGATTTTTAACCGCAATTGACAGGATCAATAATTAATAGAAATGTTTGAAGAGTTTCTGTACAACAGCTGATGCATCTATTATTATTTTCAATAAAGATTCATCTTTATGGCACGGTGTTAAAGAGAATTGCACAATGTATAGTGCTGTTGTTCCAAATAAATGTCCAGGCTCTTTAAATTAACTATAAGAGGTGTAAATTAACGAGTTATGCTTCAAGATTGCAAGCGGTGATTGGTTACAGATGTTAAAGGAGTCCACACCGGGACATTGGTGATCTAATTAATTGAGAATGTTCACTCATTCTAGAGAGGTGGGGCCTATTTACAAGCTTGTCAGGGTTTCAGGAAATCTTCATTACCACCCCGATTTTATAAGAAATCAACACTTGGTGCTTAAGTTCCTTGAAGCATGACTCCTAAAAAACTTTTGTCAATTAAAACATTAAAAATAAACCCGAACATCACTAATTATGTAATATGCAATTCTGTAAAACCTCAAGGCCAATACCCACGATCATTCATGCTCAATGGTTTTACACTCAGTTGAACATGTCTCAACGTATGTACCTTCTCGTTCGATGCTCTTTTCTTCGATGTCGAGTCAACGGCTCGATGCAAAAAAGATTCAAGGTCTGTAAGTCTTGTTTGATCTTCGACAGAAATTTACAATTTGATTGAGCGTCTTGGTGGTATATCTATGTCTTGTGTCGAGCATGTGAACATAACGGTAAGCACACATGTTCGATCGAGCCAAGCCTTCGAGCTTGAATATAAGTGTGTTCATAGCTTAAAGAATATTGAATATAAGTGTTATCTCGTAGTAGAATACTTCACTAATAAATAATGTATTTGAAAATGCTGCTGTACATATTCATATTCATCTACGTTACTTGGATATGACATTAATTAGATCAGTTAATAATAATTTAGAACATGTGTTTGATACCTAGAATTATGGTAGCCTAGCTAGGTTAGCATTATTAAACACATTAACAACAATCAATTACATAAAGCTTTCACATAAATATGCCAGAAAATAATATGGATTTATTATGACGTTATTTGTAAGTGGAAATAAACAGTTTCATTTAATAACAAATTGTGTACACAGATTATTTACATATATACTTCAACTTACAGCACAATAGTCAACAAGTTTACTCAAAACTACCCCTGTAATGTCTACATTGAATAATAATAATTATTATACATCATTGAAAAATCCTTCCATCAATATTTCTTCGTTAATTTGTTAAAAATATTAATTATCATTTATAAAATGTACCACTGAATATTTTATTTAGAATCTGTGTCTTTATACAAAAGTTATCAATTCCTTTAAAACTACAGCTTAAATTATTTAGTGTGGATCTAGATTATGTTTTAGAATTTAAAAAAAAACACATTTAATTGAAGATACTAATAAGTTTCTGCAAGCCACTTTTGGGGAGAGACAAAAAACACATTATATCGAAGATTTAAATAAGTTTCTGTGCAAGCCCACTTTCGAAGAGAGAAAAAAAAACAAAACAGAGTTCAAGTTCATATTGCCAATGTAACAATATTATGGGATGACTAATACGAAAATAGATTTGCATCAACGATATGTACTTATATTTCTCGCAGTATGAAACGGGTTTGATTCCATTATTTTTGTTCAACGGCATTTATATTTTTAAATATCCAAATATGGCTTTTGATTATAAAAAATCATACATAATAGCAGGTCCAATAGTAAAATGGTATTATTTTTAGAAACATTTGTAAAATGGGATAAAGGTAATTTTACAAGTGTAGCAATTGGTTTCTTGTACAGAATTATTCTATAAATATGAACATAGAGTAGTTAGATACCCCACATCCGAATGCTTATTTAATTTTATGCTCGTACCTGTATTATAAAAGATTATTTGGGTTAAAGTGTAAAATCACAACCTTCCTATAATGCCTAGACACTGATACTGACTGTAGCGGGCAGATGCATAGGCATTTATTTCAAATTAATACATTTGGATTTAATTCACTTTTCTAAAATATTTTAGTAAAAAAACCAACTCCGCCATTTAAAGAATTTTCTGACAGTGTCTAGGCATTTATATAGGAAAGGTGTTGTTAAAATACCAACACCAATCATTGAAAGGAGATATTTTATAAAGGAAGATTTAAATATCTGCCTAGAACTAGGTATGTTATAAACATTATTTTACAAGTCTATAGCTTGGTCAATATATAAATTATATAACAGTTTGTGAATGAGTGTTGATAAGTGTGTAAAAAAATAAATCATACCTTCAAAGCAAAGTTAAAATTATCATCAATATATTCATATAATATATAATACTTGTTATTCAAAAAGATTTGTACTTCTAACAATTTATTAATATTGTAAAACTAACTAAATGTAATAATAAAAATTATAAAAAAGTTTTTTTTTGTTAAAAACGTCAAATATAAAAATTAAACATCTCATTATTTAAAAAGGTTTAATATGATAAAAGTTATCAGAAAAACAAAAACAATTTAAAATAAAATCATTGTATGTATAAACTTTGTTGTGTTTCACCTCAACAAATGGAAGATATATCAAGAGTCTAGGCACCAATTACATTTATGTGGTCTAATGCTGCGGAGCCAAACTACTCAGCTGAACCACGAAGTACGCGTGGCGTTTTGCGCCATTTGCAGTTGCTTTGTTTCTTTCTAATTCCATAATTCATGGCATGGCATCATCAAATGACATTTCTCAGGACGAAACATTCATCCCCACAAATAAATAAAAATAATATGTTTAATTTAACTGGTTAGTTTTGTTTGTTTGATGAACCATTTAGCTACCTTCTTAGTTATGGTCGGTTCAGAGATGTGGCTGGTGAAATGGACCAATCTTTTGGCTACTTGAAATGAAAATCATACTATTGTAGAAAGGAGTCTCGCATATACCTAGAGTTACAGAATTTCCATTGGAAGTAATCAAGAATAAAAATAATCGGTGCTAAGAATCTTGAAACATTTGTCAAAATAATATAAAATAAGTGAGTGTTGTAACGTGATGTAAGGATAAACAATTAAAATGGATTTCAGACTTATATTTTCATGCAGCTTTTATTTTTCCATTGGTGTGGTTGGCACCGTTGGTGTGGTTGGTGTTGTTGCTGGTGATGTGGTTAGTGTTGTTGCTGGTGATGTGGCTGGTGTGGTTGCTGTAGTTGTTACTGTTGGTGTGGTTGGTGTAGTTGTTACTATTGGTGTGGTTGGCGTCCCCGTTGGAGTGATGTCTGGTAGGGTGGGCCGGGGTAGGAAGGAGGAGGGCACCAAGCGCTACCCAGTGGAGTGAGAAATAAACTCGTCTGAAAAATTAAAACCACACTATTGTTACATCTCTGTATGTTAAATAGAGAGACATACTTTGTAGAGATGCAATGGATATCCGCTTGCTATCCGGTTTCGACCTATCTGGTCACTCTTAAATTATTATTATCTTAGCAAATTATGACAAATAAAGGCCAGTTTTTTGACAGAACACAGCGAACGAGGTTACGCACCTGTTCATCCGGTGTATCCATCACTGTGTATCCGGCCAAATCACTATCTGTTGCATCTCTAATACTTTGGCCATTCATTTAATTACGTGAATAACTAGTGATTTATTGCAAGAATAAGTGTGTCTGTGAGACTACCCAAAGAAGCCCAAGCGTGAAAGAGCAGTTAAGCATTTGTTTCCCCTAGTCATGACTCCGTCTAGTGAAAGTTTTAGAACTTTTACCAAGTGGTGTGTGGTCACTATGGAACCAGTTAGGATAATAATGATGGAATGATGCTCACCTGTAGAGGGCTATACTGGGGGCCAGGTCCAGCAGCACAAATGGCACAGTGGCGTACGTCATGAAGACACGGGTCAGAGTGAAGGCGAGAGCATTGTATACTTTGCCCGTGGACCAGGCAAAAGGCTGGGCAAACTTGCGCACCTGGAAATAAATTAAATATCAAATTAATATTTTTATTTATTTATTAACCCCCTTTTTAGGGGCTTTTACAGATGAATGGTAAAAATTATACATAACTAAACTGCCTTAGTAATATTTTGTATTTGTAAATGATGTAAAACTGTAAATAATAATGGGATTTTTTAATGTGCAAACCGCACAAGAGTCCCAACTGTCTGGCTCCAGTGAAACTATATGGGGAAGAGGAAGGTGGGGGAGTACCTGGCTATTCAGATCTGGTCACCAAACACGGCTAAAACCATCTCAAGCAACATTTCAATTCTGAGCGGTGGTCTTACACCAGAGTGATACTGAGAGTAAGTACACCATATATTATTTTAAATGAATAAATTTGGGAATCACACAAATGAATCAAATAAAATTTACTTGCGCACACCAGGATTTGAATCCGCAACCTTAGGCTTGTTAGTCGAGAGCCTAAACCCCTCGACCACGGAGGCCGGGATCTTTAAGGATTGACATTACATGAATAAATAATTGATGGGTTGGTACCTTTCTAGCAGCCAGCGTGAAGAGCGCCCCCGTGGCGAAGGTGAGGTAGTATCCGGGGTAGAAGCCGTGCCAGATGGCGGAGAGAGCATACGTCTTGAGCAGCTTGGCGGACTTGACCCGCGTGTACACCGACAGTCGCAGCCACTGGCCCGTGCCCGGGTTCCACTTAGCCACCGCCTCCCTGAACGTGTCTGCAGTCTACAATCATACATTCATTCATATTATTGTATTAACCCGTAAGCTGCTCAATTAACCCATTGGCCTCAAACGACGCCGTCCCGGCGTGTGTACGGCGATGTGTCTTAAAATCAAACGACTGAGAGTCTGATGTCTGTCGGCTTAAAAACGAAAAAGGGATACATTATTGAAATCTGTGTTTAAAATTTTAAATGCCAATCGCTCTGTAGATAATTAAGCATTTATTTCGTAGTAATTGGCAGGACTCCTTTGGTACAATTTTTTCCTGATATTTACGATTGAAATTTTGTTATATTTCGGCTTCATTGAATTTTTTCAAAATGGCGTGTGGTTCGGGAATTGACAAGCTTGTTCGTAAAACGCATGGTGGATGGCTAACAAGAGCCCAAATGGCAAAAAATATATATTATGGTAATAAGTATGGTTAATGTACAACTTTTCTTAATCCAATTATAAAAAAATGAAATTGGTTTTTGAAAAAAAAATTTTCATATCATCGTTTTATCATATTATTATTATTTTTTAAACAATGCATATATTTTTTTAAATACCTTGATTCAATGCACAAGTAAATTAAAAAAGATTGTTTCGTTTGCATGTTTAGTTTAAAAGTTATGTAAGATTTAGTACACCACTGCACATAAAACTTTTGGTACAAAATTAATTCGGATGTGAAGGACAATTTTTTAGCCAAACAATTCGGAGGCCAATGGGTTAATTGTCATAAGATTATTACATACCACCATGCTGGGTTATTTTTCTAGACGACATAATTATCAAAAAAATGTGTTTTTGCTTAGTTTTGTGTAGGAATCTCCTGAAAGTAATCCAATATTTCATTGGGAATGTTTAAAAATACCTACTCACTTCACATGTTTAGTTTTTACACAATAAACAAAACTAACAAAAACTACAATTCATGCGATCAACAGCAGGTTAAAATCTTTACTGATAAATTGTAATCTTTACAACATTGAAATAAGGTGATAATACAGTTTGTTCTACCTGTATTTCAATGGAATATGTCGATTTCTACATTTTTGTACCCTTACAACAAGAAGCATCTTTTCCAAGTCAATAACATGTTGCAATAAAGATAAATATATGTATATATATTACCTCAAATCCTATAATGTCAACATTGCTGACTTGGTCCCACTTGGCGGGGGCGCGGTATCCGATGCCAGCATTGTTGCACACGGCGTCCGCCAGCAGCCATGCCAAGTAATACTTGCAGCGCACGGCCAGCGTCGCCAGGTAGCAGAACCACAGCAGATATAAGCTGGACCACTCGCTCGGCGGTTCGGCTGAAATCAAACAAAACAGTTTCACTAATAGATCGCGAGGCAAGATATAAAAGACATTTACATTTCATTATTCATTACATGCTTAACTATTTGTACTCCATTGTCGCCGCCACGGCGACATAGGAAAAATTCTAACAACTCCGATGGCGTTGTAACTGCAGCGGCGACTAAACAATGGGTATACATTTTATTGTTTAAAAAATAAAAGGGTACTTTTACAGGTAAACACATTTATTTTTATTTTTTTTATAGTGAATACCTCACAAGAGTCCCAACTGCTCCCGTCTGAAGCCAGTGAGACTATGGCATCCCCAATTGGAGGATGTTGTGAGGCTGAAGGTAAGTGGGGAAGGGAAAGAGGAAGGTGGGGAAGTACCTGGCTATTCAGATCTAGTCACTAAACACGGCTAAAGCCATTTGGAGCAACGTTTCAATTCTGAATGGTGGTCTTACACCAGGGCGATACTGGTAGTATCTTCCACTCTGGAACGTGCCGCAAATATACTATATATTATTTTAATTAATTAATTGTGAAATAACACAAATTAATCAAATAAAATTTATTTGCGCATGCCGGGTTCGAACCCGCGACCTTCGGAATGGCAGTCCAATGCGTTACCACTGGACTATGCCGGCCGTCAAATGATTCTATTCAGTTGTATACAGTACCCACATACAATTGGTTGTACTTTTTGCTCTGTTTTTCATACATAACTACGCATTCATTTTATTTTAATATTTTTTACTGGGCAATAAATATTCTCACTCCATCAGAGACCAGGCTCAATGGAAAACTCCATATTGTAAGAAAAGGTCCCAAGCGGGAATGTGTGGTCTGCTCCAAAAGGGCAGTAAAAGGTGGCAGGCGGGAAACCAGTTAGTACTGTGACACGTGTCCTAACAAGCCACGTATGCGTTTGGGTGAGTGCTTTCTAAAATACCACAATCTTATAAGATAATAAATATATATTTCTTAATATAACTATTTCATTTTATTTACTGCCTTACAAAAAAACTTTTTTTTTTTTAATTTTCTAAAAGTATTGTAATTTTTCCTCATATTTTTACACTACACTCTATGGAGTAGCTGGTACACCATATAAAAAATAGTTTGGAGTACAAAGGGTTAATTGATATTTTCTTCATTTTCTATCTTGGTTTTGAACATCAGAGAGGCTTTAAGGATCATAATATTGTATTACGCAAATAATCATTTTTGCGCATTTGTCATTCATTTCTTCCAGTCCCGAATTAATATCATACAAAACTTTCAAAAATGCATTGCATTGATCGTTTCTATATGCATTATTTTACCACATTAATCGTTTAAAGCACGCAGTTTTCGAACTACATATTATTATTTCAAAACATGAAAATACAGAACCATATTTCGTATCTAAATGCATAGTTTCGATTAACGGTACGTACTTGTAAACGAGTGGAACATTCGAAATTTGTGCCGTTAGTCATTAGTTGTTGTTAGACATTTAAACACAACGGTGCACGAGTGCGATCTTTTTACTGGGCAGAAAATTAGAAACACACATTCACGTTAAAGAGTCCTGCCACCGTGGTGAAAGGTCAAAAGAGGAGAGGATCTCCATGTTGTTTGGCGTCAACAGTATTGGAAATGACATATGCGAGCCCCTCGTCATTGGCAAATCACTGAAACCTAGGTGTTTTAAGAATTCGTAAACTTTACATGGAAGATATTTTGCAAACAAAATTTATTTTTAAGTGACATTGATGCAGAAATGGGAGAAAAAAACTAAATATTTTAGTTAGTAGACACCTGTGCAGCTCACCCAAGTGATAAGACATTTGTAAGAATGTAGCTTTTTCTATATTCCCGCTTTCATCAATAGGTCTTCAAAAACGATAGATAGAGGTTTCACTGTATATGTAGTAGCACATAATAGATATTGAGGTTCATCACTTACAAGAGAGGTAGTTGATGGGATACTTGGGGGCCAGCATGAGGTGAAGAGATGCAGCTCCTACAGCTCCCAGGAGTTTACCCCAAATGGCGCGCTTTCTATTTGGCTCATCGGCAATCTGCAACCAAAAACAATAATTTTAAACATGTAATTGCAACCCTCAAACTAACTTAATCCATTTAAGTCAGAATACAGTCAAAATATATTTGAAATAAAATCTGTATAGGGTTAGCATCCGGTTACTATTGAAGAATCCGCTTTCCAAAGTCAGATTTACTCAGTCTTGAATGGAACCCTGTATTAACACATTGTTTGCGGGAGACGCTTAAACGCGTCTTTTGCGTACTGTTGGTAGAGAGCGGGAGACGCTTAAAAGCGTTTTTCGTATTTGTATACTATTGGTAAAGCGCGGGAGACGCCAAAATGCGTTATACACTTAGAGTAACAATATATTACGATGATATTATGATGTTGGTTACTCTGTGTAGTAAAAATAATGTGTCAGCTCTCGTTAGACGTGTACTAGGTACCTGGCAATTCGTGGAATTAGGGTCGGGTGACCGGCCGACTGTGGTCATAAAACATGCACTTGAAATAAAATAACTGTAAGATAAATGTTTTGTTTTTTTTTTTTAAATCTTTAAATTTCTTCAGTGTTAAAGCGATATTGTCTCTATTTTCGTTTCTGCCTACATTCCGCTTTAAAAATTTCGTACAAAGTATTTGTGTGCTGTGCTCGAAAAGTATTTGTTACATTTTTGTTAGTTATTTGTTACATAATAAAGGGATATTTTTTCATAAAAATGGAGTACGGTAATGATAATCGATTACAATAAATATATGAAAGGCGTTGACCGAGCAGACCAATACCTTTCGTATTATTCTATTTTACAAAAAACCACTAAATGGACAAAAAGGCTAGCGATGTATATAATAAATTGTGCATTATTCAACTCATTTGTTGTGTACAACTCCGTAAAAGAAAGGAAAATAAAATATAAACGATTTTTTAAGGAAATCGCAGAGCACTGTGTGGCTGATCAGATTTCGTCAGATAATAGTCAAGACCCGGAACCAACACCATCAACATCTGGTATCCGAAAAAATCTTCAAAATCTGATCCTCCAGGAAGACTATCGATTGATATGCGAAAACATATATTGGAAAAGATTGAAGGCCCTGGTAAAAATAAGAATCTACGAAGGCGATGTCGTTTGTGCGCGGTACACAAAATACGTAGCGAAACCCGGTACATGTGTAAATTCTATGATGTACCTTTACATAAAGGGAATTGTTTCCAACGATTTCATACTTTCAAACAATATTAGTGGTGTGTATTTTACAAAATATATATACTATGTTGAATGTGCATAAAATGACTAAATCGACAATACGACAAAAGTGCAGTTTTTCAAAATTTTTAAATTTAAACTTAAATATCAAAATTTTTTCTTCAAAAATATAAAAATTTGTGACCAGATCATAATAAAAGATTTTGAAAAAAGTTAAATACTGAAAATTTTATTTAAATTTGATCAATAGTTCAGAAGTTATAGCTATTTTACATGAAACGTAATTTTGCGCGCGAACTTGATAAAAATTGCCCACTTTACGGCGTAGATTGATTAACCTGTTAACCGGGCGGGACGTATAAATACGTCAAACGTAAACAGTATCGGGTACGGGTAGGACGTATAAATACGTCCTCGAAATATATGTTGCGCCCTGGAACGAGCGGGACGTATATTTCCGAACATATCACACGGAAATTGAGTTTTTAATTTTTACATATTTAATTTTTTTAAACTCAATGTTTCTCTTTTATCTGTGTGCTTTTATTTATTGTTCTGTAATTATAACCTTTTTTATATTTTTTGTAATCTTTATGATTGTTTGTAAATATTCTATTTTTTTAATTCGATGTTTTCACTTTTTTTGATGCATAAATAAAAAAAAATAAAAATAAAATTAACGTCCACCGGGCGTGACGTATTGATACGTCCTAGTGAAGGAGTTCGCGCCCGTTATATGCTGCGTTATTCAAAACTGAACTCCCCGGTTAACAGGTTAAAAAACCCCCCGCAAACATTGTGTTAATACTAGTTGTCGGGTAATCGAGCAGCGGATTACCGAGAGAGTATTGTAAATGTATTAGTAACATCACCAACCTGAGCCTCGGACGCCTTATTATAAATGAAGTCTTTATAAAGAACATAGGTCAGCGCCGGCCCGCACAGCAGAGTCTGGAAAGCCAGCGAATACGAGAAGAACTCTAAAGGCGACGGTAATTTCGGTAACGCTTCGTGCCCACCTAAAATAGTAATGCCCAATTAATACTTATTAACCTTAACCATCATATTGAATATTATCAATTATAAAACATAATAAATTGATCATTTACTATATTTTAAAAGTGCCACCACTGAGAGATTGGGCTCTTGTGGAATCAGGAACTGCAGATGTATTTTCTTACATCAATACTTTTCTGCAAGCGCATTGATTGTAATTACAGATTTTGCTGCGATCAATATCTCAGTGGTTAGTGTGTAGCACTGTTTTTGAGAAAATTCAAACTTCAGAAAAAACTCTTTTGTAAGAGATATTTAACAGGTTCACTGCCAGCCTTGGACGGTGTAGGCTTTGAAAGGTCTATAACCATATACAAAAGGCTATAACTTTAAAACCATATTAGATAGTCAAAAACCACACGCAAAAAAATTTGATTCACTCAACACAAGACCAACATAAAAACAACACGTCGCGATGGTCATTGGATTTACACTGAGCATTGAAAGTTATAATGACTGTGCGAAGTTTCTCAAAACATTCAATCTCCTCGCAGAATTGGCAGTGAACCCGTTAATCAGTTTAGTTGCAGTTAAAACATTTTAATCATAGTGAATACTATGATAATTAATGATAGACTAATAAATAAGTGGTTAATGTTTATTTTTAGATATATAGATTTTACTACAATTAAGCAGTCTGTTTGTGGAATGAAAATACCGGGATAAAACATAAATCATACTTTGTATAAGGGAAATTGATTAAGAAATAGATAGGTAGAGATTACCTACCTGCATTTAAAACAGGAAAAGTTCATACAACATTTATTTATTGGCGTTTTCTTTACCATTGTCTCTGTTGGGTTTGGTTGAGTTTGCATCGCCACACTTTTCTCTTCCGTCGTGAACCCAAAATGCTACGGAAGTCACTCTTTGTGTTATTATCATTAATGGACCTGGAATCATTCAAACATTCAATATTATCATAAAAGTTATTAGAAATAATTAAAACATTCCCTTTAACACGAAAACAATGTGAAATAACAATTTTTTGTAGCTCGTGGATGCTGTACAAAAGCTGCAAAAAATGTGTGTTATACAGGGTGTATCGGCACTAACCCGACAAACTTTAACCAGCTATTCCTTAGCACATTTGGAGTAAAAAATGTTATGTGCACTTTGCTGTCCGGTAGCATTTTTTTTTTCAATTAAAAACAAAAAAAAAATAAAATTTCCACACTACATCACTGTCATTGGCATTGCGTTTCGTGTTCAACAGCTGTTATAAGCAAGTATGTCAAAAAGCGTCTTCGCTCTTTCGCACACACTAAATAATAATAGTTAAAAATGAGACGAATGGTGCCGTGCCATTTCGTTGTGATTGTAAAAGTGCGCCAATATAGGTACACACGTGCATTATTCAACGGAATTCGAATAAAATATTTGCCAGATGGGTTTTCAAACTTTGACAAAGGATAAAACAGTGGTGACATGTGGTGAAAATATTAATAATATTTTTTTTATTAAAAAAAATGTTACCGGACAGCAAAGTGCACATAAGATTTTTTACTCCATAAATTTACTATTCATATGTGGTGAAAATATGAATAGTAAATTTTTTATTTTAAAAAAAACGTTACCGGACAGCAAAGTGCACATAAGATTTTTTACTCCAAATATGCTAAGGAATAGCTGGTTAAAGTTTGTCGGGTACGTGCCGATACACCCTGTATATACCTAGTCAAATCACCTTAATAATATTTAGCTCTAACACTAGTAATACAAGGTCTCCGGGATAAAGTGCACTAACTGCATGGGATGATTTTAGATGAAAATAAACATCATTCAAATTCCATCGTTTGTTCCAATATAAAAATGTGTTTTCTTTTTTTTAAATAAAGACAAACATTCCCAGGTAGTAACCTGACAATATTTGAAAATCTCTTACTACCACCACAGTAAGCGGAAAATATTGCTTGTGTTGTGATGGAGGACTCAGCCAGCCGAGGAATTGAACATGCGACGCCTGAGTGGGACCCAAATGCGATGCCAACTCAGATACTGACCGGTCAACCGGTTTCCATACAAGTATATTTTTTTATATACAAACAATTTAACTGTATTTTTGCTATTTGTTTTTGGGGTGTTATGCCGTGTTACGCTAACTCCTTCTTTAGCCAACGTTTCGGACAGCATTGCAGTGTCCATCATCAGGGCAGATGTGTTATTTGAGGTTGTGGTGAAATGTGAGCTTATGTATGAGGATGTGATACCGTGTTGCCAGCTCCAACTCTCTGAGCTAACATTAACATATAATTTTTAAAAGTTGTTATCTTCGTTTAGCTCTAGTGTAACCGTCAATTACCGGATACCAAGAGCTATTGAGCTTAGCTCCATCGTCTCTATTAATGTTTACGGGATTTTTATGAATTTCAATGGCTTCTGTAATCAGCCGTGCTCTATAAGTTTTGGGTCTCCCCAGGACTTCAGGAACAAATCCAAAGTAATGCCCGGTGTCAATCAAATGCTCGGCAATTGCCGATTTGTCAGGGTGGCTGAGTTTACAAGCTGTGAAGTGTTCTGAAATCCTTTTGGAAATAGTCCGCTCTGTCTGGCCTACATAGACCTTGTCACATCCGGAACAGCTGAGTTTATACACTCCATCTGTTTCCAGAGGAAACTTAGTCTTTGCAGACCTCAGTAAGTCCTGTATCCTTGTCGTTGTTCCGAAGACAGTCTTGATACTTTCCTTTCTCAATAGCCTGGCAATTCTGTCTGTCACATTGTGCACATAAGGCAGGAAGGCACAGCCTTTCGACTCTTGTTCAATTCTGTCTTCTTTTGGTGCAGATTTGGCTCTTATGATTTGCCTTGTCTGACTTTAACTGTAACATAAAAACAATCTTAACCCTTCAGGTTATTTTGTTGGCTATTGGGAACAACTCATATGGTCTTGCAGAAATCCGTCTTCCTTACTGTTGTTATGGTGAGAAATTTGATCTAAACGGTGTTAGAAAGAGAAAACACCACGCTTTATTTTCAAATCTAATCACAGAAGAATTAAAATGTGCACCTTTATGAAGCCAAAGGTTCCGACCGCAATTTGAAAAAAACTTAAGACTTTTTTATTATATATGTTTATATGCAATATTTAAAAGTGGGGTGACTTTAACATTTGTAATAACATTTACTAATAAAATAAGTTCGTTTTTATACAATTAATAACTTGACTTAACTTGACGGCCGGCATAGTCCAGTGGTAACGCATTGGACTGCCATTCCGAAGGTCGCGGGTTCGAACCCGGCGTGCGCAAATAAATTTTATTTGATTAATTTGTGTTATTTCACAATTAATTAATTAAAATAATATATAGTATATTTGCGGCACGTTCCAGAGTGGAAGATACTACCAGTATCGCCCTGGTGTAAGACCACCATTCAGAATTGAAACGTTGCTCCAAATGGCTTTATCCGTGTTTAGTGACTAGATCTGAATAGCCAGGTACTTCCCCACCTTCCTCTTTCCCTTCCCCACTTACCTTCAGCCTCACAACATCCCCCAATTGGGGATGCCATAGTCTCACTGGCTCCAGACGGGAGCAGTTGGGACTCTTGTGAGGTAATCACTATAAAAAAATAATATACAGTTAATTTTAGTTACAAAAAATGTAATGTGAGTAATTTTAATTTTTTTTATGTTTGTGTATTTCATCACCTTTCAAAAACAGTTTTTAGTTTTCGGATACATTCAGAAATATTCCATTTATTTGGATTTTATTGCAAAGCGGAAATACACGCAAATTCTTGGACTTAAAAAAATTACGTATGGCGCTGAGGCCTGAAAAGTTAAAACTTTGGAATTTGAAAATAATTATATTCTTTGCTACTTGCAGATGTAGAATCACATCCTGAAGTTAGTGCACTCTACCCCCGGATACCTTGTATGCATTGAAAATCACCAGGTTAATTTACAGATGTTTTGGCTATAGGGATTATATTGGTGTGATAAATTGTCTTGAATGTCCAAATAGTGCAATAAGGAAGTATTAAATTATAGAATTTTTGTAATTATAATATTAGGTATAAAATAAGGGCTTCAACATATTTATTTATTTTATCAGAGTTGCGTTTTTGCATCCTTCTTAATGAATAACTTTGCAATAGATTTCTTATTTCTTAACCATTTAACAACATATTTTCCCCAATCTGCTTAAAATTATACACAAACTAGCTGACGTGTACCCGGCACTGCTAGACTTTTTTCTACCTTCTATAAATGTAATATGCATATATTATACATACAAAAACCTTCCGGAAGAAATTCTCTCAATGATAGTGAAAACCCTATCAAAATCTGTTGCGTAGTTTAGAAGAACTAAGCGCACAAACAGACAGACGCGGAAAGTGACACTATTTTGTACTATTTAGAGATAATCCTTGTTTTAAAAGATCAAGTGTGACTTTTGAAAAGAGTTTTGTGTACACTTGTTATATCATAGACAATGGAAAGCAGCAAAAATGATTTTATATAAGACATTTTATCATCACAATAAGCTGTTAAAAATTTGTTTTCTCATACCAAAATAAATCAAAATTTGACAAAATGTTTTCATGCATACATTTCATAAAAAAACACAACCATTTTTCATTCGGTCATTTGATGGTAAGGCAGAAATATAAATAGTGATCGGAAAACTAATATATTTTCCATGCTTGACTTGCGTAAAACAATGATAATTATACTAATGGGAATGGGTTTAGTAAAAATATAATAACAATAACTTAACTGATAAGAGCTGGATTGTATTATTTTATTACCATTTTAGTAGAATGCATTACTAACCTGTGATATCAAGATTAGTTGATTCCTCCAAGTAAAACTGCCTGTGGAGGTGAATACAGGAGAGGTAGGCAATGGCAACACCTAAAACGGAACTGAAAGCAAAACAAATTTTCAAAATATAATTAATTGAATAGTGATAAATTTGTGTCAAATTAATATTTAATAAAACTATGTACCTACTGCTAACCAATTCTACTAACACAAGAAGACATCACCAACCATCGTAAACAGTTAAAGAAAGTTTGCCTGAATATGTACTAAGAAGTATTAGGCTCAACTCCTTCTAACCTAGTATAGAAAATAGTGGTAAAAGAGGGAAACTTTTCTAAATCGCATTTGGAGTCGATTTTGTAGTATAACTTTTTTTAATTTGAGCTTCCGTTTTTGAGTAAATCGTGTCCGAAGTTGGAACATTTAAGGTCAAAATTGAAAAAAATCGGTCGGGTTAGTATTAACGCCTTTTAAAATGCACCGAAGTGTAAACTCCGCTTCAAAAGTTTTGTTAACCATTTAGTTGCCGAAAAAATAAATTTTTTTGAAGGTTTTTTTTTTTAATTATATACCAAGAGTTTACTAGAAGACATCACATGAAAGTGAAAAACCTTTTTTTATATAGAATAATAGGAATAAACTAAGCAGTGTGTCCATTGACAAAAAAAGTGTGACATTCCATCTTCTTGTCATGACAATTATTTGAGGTCAACAATTCAAAAATGCAAAATTACATATTATTGTAAAAATAAGATGTCATACAAATGTGACCTGCATAACCTACAAATACATTTTAATGAGGCAATTACACATTATTATTGCCGTACACTAGTAAATAATAATAATATGTTAATAATGCAGTATTGAGCTGTTATCCTGCATACAATCTCACATTCTAAAGGTAGCCTACACAAGTATATTCACGCTCGACAGTTCGGTCGAACATGTTGGCTTGGAAGCATGCTCGTCAATGCGTCCACACGCTCGAGCAGCTCGACACAAGACCCTCAGTCAAATAGTTAATTTCTGTGTAAACCTCGAGCAAGAATTATGGCCCTTGAATCTTTTTTGCATCAAGCCATTTGGTAAAAACATTGAGACATGTTCGAATGAGCGTAAAACCATCAAGTATGAACGAGCGTGGGTACTTAGCTTAAGATTGTGTTTTTTCATGTAACTAACTAATCATCACGCCGTTTCACCACAGGGGTAGGCAGAGAGGACGGACAGCCAAAAAACTCGGACTTGGCACACATTCTTTGCCACATTCATACATTGTCTCGTACATACTCTTCTATTATTCTAACTTTTGACATGGCCCGACTCAAGTATTTGATTAACTTGATCATGCAGTGTCTTTCTCGGGCATCCCCGACTTCTTCTCCCATTCACATTTGCGTCATATATATTCTCCTTACACTCCTTTCTTCATTCATTCGCTCTACACGCCCAAACCATCTAAGCGTCCCTTTCTTAATCTTACTCATTACGCTTACATCAGTCTTGCGTTCTTTGCGCATGTCCACATTTCACACCATCATACATGTTTGTCATGTACATTCAGTTTAAAATGTAACTGTCCTATTAGCTTGATATTACATAGCTATTATTCTACAAAATGAATACTTTTACGAGAACGATTAATAATAATTAACTATAATTGGCAAATCAAAATGCACTTACTTGGCCATAACTCTTTCGGGGGCGGTCTTCATCAAGAAGAAGCAAATTACAGGCAGCAGTGCTAAATGTATGGCCTTTCTGGAAACAAAATAAACAAAAAAATGTATACAAAAACTAGTGGATAGGTCGGGAAACACAATAAGGGGTCATTGTTATATTTTTAGTTCAGAGTCAGAGCATTGTAATAAAGATGTAGTGGGAAACAATGAATAATCAAAAAGTTGAACAATAATAGATATTCTTTGGTCTTTTGTATGAAAAGTTGAGCAATAATGGTTGTACCATAGTATTAGAATCAGGCCTCTGGTAAAATGGGTTATGTTTTTCTTTTATGCTCCACACAATCTGTGCCGTGAAAACTGCTTGTAGCAGTCGATAAACAGTGACTGCTTAGTTCAGAATGCATATAAAACACTAAGGACGGGTTGTTTCGGAGAATTTGAACAATTCATCAAATTTCAACGTTCATTTTCCAGTTCTGTGAAAGATTTTTTCAAGTTCTGTTTTAATTTTAGTTTTGTCAAGCAACTAGCCTATAATGATATAATAACAGAACTTGAATAGGACTTTCACAGAAACCGGAAATTAACGTTGAAATTTGATGAATTGTTCAAATTCTCCGAAACAACCCGTCCTAAGAATAAAAAATAAATACTGCAAATTCATAGGAAGGATGTGATGAAGGATTTAGCTTGCAAAAAAGTGAACCTGTGATATTTGGGTGAAATCCTGAATTACCACAAGTTGAACCTAATTTTGTATGCTAACAATAATAATAGTAATACTAGCAGTTAAAAACCCGCTCCGCGGGTTTTTTTCTACTAGGCCCTGCGGGCGGCACTTGCTTGGGCTTCGCCCATTTTAAGTGATACTAACAACAGTTACATTTAATAGATAGATATTAGGTCATTCACAGAGAGAGGGTGAGTATATATTGTTAAAACACGGAACAGGAAGGAGTTAATGAATAATACGGGCCATAATACGGGCGTGTGTCTAGTGTGGTAGTCGAAAAGCATGTAAAAACTGTACACATTAATATTTCATGAATAAAGAAAAAAAAAAAAAAAAAAAAAAAAAAAAAATAACATGCTAAATTTACGCATAATAAGAATGACAGTTGTTTGAATAAATAAAATTTTATGTATTTGTGATGGATTATTTCAAATGAAACACTAATATTGACTACATGTCTACAACTGATATTAACTGTTATCGTACCTAATAAAATTAGCTCATAGGAGACTTGCAGTGCTTAAATATGTGTTACAACCGTCAATGTCTATAAGTTGAATCAATATCGTATAGTTTGTCACAACAATTAAAGATAGTTATAACAAAGTTGACTGAAATAATAGATTATTACATATTGATTAATTGTACCCGTGTTTATGAATAAAAGGAGGGTAATTGTGCGATGAGATTAGCAGTCGGTTTAATTAAAAGGTGTTAATTTTACTCCAACTGGTGGTAATTCTTTACCTACAACTGTTACTGTATCTAATAAAGTTTAAAGTTAGATTATATATACACCTTCATCAGGAGAGTAAAAATCTACATATAAAGGTAGATTGTTACAATATAGCGCCCCTGAGGTGATATCTCACAAAAGCGGCGCTATGCAAATTGTCCAATAAATAAATAAATATAATGTTTACATTTTATTGTGTACATATGCATTGATGTACAATGGAAATAGATAAAATTATGTTTTCCGATTAAACTTTATTTCATCAATTTATTATATCCAACCAATACATGTGTCATGAGCGAAGTTCACCTCATCAGGAGTAAGTATACACCGAAGTCAAAAATTAAATATAGATTGCAATTGGAAAGAAGAAGTGGAAGGAGGGGGGAGGGGTAAGAGTAGGCTGGGTTTATAAGAATTAGGAATTACAATATGAAAGACCAGTTAAGTGGGAAAATATTTAAAAGAGAGTTTATAAAAAAAAAATTGTTGTTAATTATATCTGCTTTTATAAACATGTTCTCTTATTTCTAAAATTTCTAAATTATTTATTTGCGATGCTTTATATCCTGTGTGAAGTACTTTAAGACCTGAAAAAAAAATAGCATATAACCATAAAACAATATATATTTATAGGACAAATAACATTTAATAACGGTTATTCTAATAAATTGATAGTTGAAATACTAAATAAAAAAATTAAACATATTCTCTTCAAACGGTATTTTTGCCCTATTTCTTAAGATATAAATAAACAATGGCGTAGAATTCTGTTTGTGGATAACGATATTTCTAAAATTATATATAAAAACATTCCTGGTACTATTCAACCGGCGTTTTACACTAATAACAAAATGAAGAAATATATTCTTAATAATAAAGATGGCGAAAATCAAACAAAAAAATCAGGAGTTTATAAACTCAATTGGGATGATTGTAATTTCTTTTACAAAGGTAGAACCAATAGAAACTTTGAAGTCAGAACTAAAAAACATCTCAGGGCTCTAAATGGAAATAGTGAATCTGAGTTTGCAAATCATCTTTTGAATCACACTTTCGATTAAAATTCAGGTCTTAAAATACTTCACTCAGGATTAAAGCATCGCAAATAAATAATTTTGAAATTTTAGAAATTAGAAAACATGTCAATATAAAATCAGATATAATTATTAATAAGCAAAAAAAAATTATAAATAATAATGAAAAATGCCATTGCAAAGTTTAAATAAACTTCCAGAAGAAATCTTCTTATTAAACGCTTGATGGTCAAGTAATTTTGCATATTTAAATATTCGCGCCAGTCATTTGGTTCGTTCTTACACCGCCAGAGGTGCGCTCTGTCGGCCATCTATTGACGCGGTGCGTATCGGCCATATTGAAGGAGCGCGTGCTTTTTTCGTCAAACGTCAAACGTAATCACGTAATTGTTGATAATTTTCACTGTAATGTAATTAATCCAATGGATTATGAACTTTCTAAAACATATTTTCTTCGATATTATCCAAAAATTGTATGAGCAGAAACGATATTTTTGAAAAAATATCGTATTACATGACGTGGCGATTCTATTTCAGTATGAAGTCGTGTCTTAATTTTTAATGTCTTATTTTTTTTATATCCGGTCGCCTACAAACCAAAATGAACCTTACGGTTGCTTAAAATTGAGGGGCAGAGTGGTATTTTTTGCCTGCAGACCCCCTATGCAGAATTTATCCGAGTCACATAATTTGAATTTGACCAATCAGAGGGCCTAAATCGTCTAGACGCTAGGACAATAATACTATCAGATATTTGGATGATTTGTATACTGCCGTTTTTGTGCAAAATCACCTCAAGGGCGCTGTACAATAATATGTAATACATTTCTACAAATGTAGATATGTTTTTATTCTTATTTATTTATATTTTGTACAGGCAAAAAACACACCGTACCATGAACAATGAGCATCAATAATATTCATATTGTAAATTCGGTAATGAAACAGTTGGGAAATATCATATCCTTCCTTGAGAGGTCACGGGCTTGCCGCTCTGATAAATATTTATAAATTTATCTAAAATTTATTAAGAAGATGGATTCCACATGCATTGCATGGATATATTTACAGAGTTGAACGATTCTTAAAATGTTCCATCTGTTGCAATAGTGAATGTTTGCCTTATTTTTAAAACGCTATTTTTGTGAAATATCACATCAAGGTCGCAGGTATGAAAATGTTGGAAAATTATTCAAGATAATGTAAAATATTTTAAAATGGATGCACACTCATCGGAAAACACCATTAAGATGTTTACAATTTTAAATCTAACACATACCTGAACACTGACAATACCCTTGATTTATTTTAAAAAAAAACGCGCTTCACTAAAATACAAATCGTCCAAATATTATTGATTACAGTGATCACCAACGTGGACGTCTACTGGTTTTGACAAAGGGGTGCCAAAATTTTACTCGCACCAGGCGAAGTTTGGCTTAGGGCCGGCGCTGCGAAGCATAGGACATACATGGCTATTCAGAGTTTTACCTGATTAGGTACTAAACATAGTTAAAGCCATTGTTAAACATTAAGATAAGTAGCTTTCACTCAAAACAAAATGTAATATTATTATTAACTTATTTCAAATGAATCAGTATGGGAAAAAACCCAAAATCTTTGTTTTAACACATTTAGTTGCATTATGCCTGGTATTGAACATGTTACCTCTAGTTCCAAAGGCAGATATTTATCTAAGTTTATATAGGCACTTGGAAATTTCTCATCATCGCACTGCCTGAAGGGGTGGTGGGGGGGGAGGGGGACATTAAGCTGCCAAAATAAACATGCGAGATATCTGCAGAAATAGTAAACCTCCTGTTAGTAGTAGACACGCTGCTTTAACAGTGCCAATTAATCTTTAAGAGCTTGTTACTTACAGGGTTGCCCAAAAACGAATTTGAAAACACCAATGGAATTCCAGGTTTGCCTTGTTACTCGATAATTAATTAATTTTTATTCTTAAAAAAAGACAAATATTCCTGGGTTACGAATTACCTATCCCAATCTAACTCTTTGAAATCTCCTACTACCATCACAATAAGCAGAATTTTTTTCTTGTGTCGTGATGAAGAACTTAGCCAGCCGAGGAATTAAACTCACAGTGGATGGGAACTCGACGCATCACCAACTCAACCACTGACCGGTCATATTTTAAAACTATTCTTGGTTGTACATAACCTATCAATCCAGTTAAAACTATGAACACTTCAAAAAATATGTTTCGTTTTCCCTTCATTTTCTAAATTGTTCATAAAAAGTTATTTCAAGTATGAAATATAGTGTTTCATCTCTTTTTTCTCAAGTTTGTTTGTAGAATTCCAACTTATTTAAATAATTAATTTAATATGACATCCTGCTGTTGTTTTATTAAACCGCGTCCAGAAGCGTTCAATGCAACATGCAATAAAACAATTAATGCAACAAAAATTGTTTGGACGGTACATATTTTGCTGTTTGTGTTGATTCATGTACGGTGCGAATTCTGTTGTTTGAATTGCATATTTAGTTATTTACAAACTGCCAAACATAAAGCAATTGCTGGTTATCATTACCGATACCTTACCATTTCCCTCCGATATGAAGAAAGTAAAATCATCATTTTATTTTTACAATCTTCTACACTTATTCCCAAGTAAAAGAGCAATATTGCCCCAAGCATCGGTTTAGAAGTTATTTTATAGAATTCATTGTCTTTGGGATTCCAAAGAACAGGCTTTTCTTTCTATGAACTGATTAGTTAGAGTTTTTATTCTTCGCTCCACATGACGAACATCTATCACGAACGCCTTCCAAACGTTTATTGCGAAAGACTTTGTGTTTGCGTCAAAAACCGACAGGTTGCATGCATGTTCATATTGCCGTCCAAACGACGACTTTGCAATGCATTGCATGTGGTTGCGGCTTTATGCGTGTCAGCTGTTTCACCCTTAGAAGGCATTATGTAATATCAAACTCTCAACATTCAAAATAGAAATTGCAAAATTTATTTATGAATTATTGTTATATGAACAGCTTTTTTCCGTCATCAAATGGGAAAAACCATATGAAAACTTTTTTTATCCAATATCCCAAAAAAAATTAAAATTCCCAGCCCTCGGTAATTTCAGGATTTCCTGGTTTCTTCACGCGAGTCCTCCCTTTGTGTAACCCCAGTAATTCCAGGTTGTCCTTGTTTCCAGGTTTCTCGGTTTGCATAAATCCTATTTATCATGTGCGCTGTTTATTTAAAATTCCACTTGAAATTCCTGAGGAGTGTTGTTGCTTGGACACGTGCAACATCAAATACATTTATATCAGCAGTTAATTTAGATAAGTAGCCACAACATTGACGTTGATGGATGCAATGGCGGAGTGGGATGGTGCACTGGAGCAGATGCATACAATGATAATAAATAAATAACAAGGCTACTCCTGAGACCAGGATAATGGTAGACAATGTGGTGACTGTTGAATGACACATGGGAATCTATTATTTAATCATTTATTTAAAGAAGGGTGTCTCTGGCAGGAGGCGTCGATTTGATTTTTATACAAATCTACAGTTTTATTCCGATATTGATGAAATTATGCACACTTGACTTTAAAAACAAGAGGAAGGTCACCGTCTACATCAGGGGTTCCCAAACTTTTTTGCCCCGTAGACCACTTGCCAATTTTTTTTTCCGTAGACCCCCTGCCTGCCGAATATTGAATTTTCCTAAAACTATTAACGTCCCATGTGATTCATTTATTTTTTTAGTAAAAATATTCCCTTTCCTTGCCTGCCCAACAACCGGGTGGCGGTGTAGTTGCTCTGTCTTTAGATTGTGCAGACAGGGGCACCCTTGTGAGGTATTACACCAAATGAAAATGAAGCAGGATAAGCAACGGGAATTTCTTTCTGTAGCTAGCCGAACAGAACTGCCCCTTAAGTTCTTTGTCAGTGCTTATTCCGGTCAGTTCTTCTTGTCACATGATATTCAATTCTTCAACGTTGGATTTCCATAGTCAAAATGTTCTCAACTTAGTTTTAAAGTCTGTGTGAAGTGCATTTAAATGTTGAACGTCATTATTACCCTGGACGTTTTTCAAAAACAAGTTGGGGAACTAGGAAAATTCGCAGCTTCCAATGTGCAAAGTTTTGCTTGAATATATTAATTCTGAGGAGAAAAGGAACGTAGACCCTATTTATTACCTCAATTAACAACTTTACGAAATATAAAAATATCAAATAAGTCATTTCTCAGTCGATTACATTTGTGTTAGGTCTATTGTGTCATTTACGGAACTCCTAAATGTTGACTTGAGGTAAATGGGGGTCCGCTTGTATGTACCCCCATTTGAATCTCGTGGACCCCCAAATTATTTTCTCGCTGACATAGACCCCTAGCATGCCGATATCGACCCCTGGGGGTCCATGTAGACCACTTTGGGAACCTCTGATCTACATGATATTTCAAATAAACCATCCTATCCCTTTTTCATAATAAATAAGTTAATTAAAAAGTGACTAGGTATGAATAGCCAAGTACTTTCGGACCTTCCACTTCCCCTTCCCTCTTCCTTCAGCCTCATAACCACAATATTCCTATAATTGAGGATCCACAGTTCCAGTGGCTCTGTGATCACTCTGATCTGCTGAGATAGCCTGTTAGTTAATAGTTAGCCAACTCACTTGCCGAAGCAGAAGTATCCGGTGAAGAGGCCCAGCACTAAGCAGATGGCGTGGCGCGCGTAGGGCGGAGCGCCCTTCAGGGGACCCCGCAGGATGCCCGCCGTCAGCAGGGCGCCGCACTGGGCCATCAGGAAATTTATCTGCAAACAAATATATTATATTAGTTCAAAGAGACATAATATTAGAAAAGAACCAAACGGTTCCATGACAAAACAAAACATTGAAAAAAAATAACAAAAAACAATTTTTTATTGTTATTGTGTCCAATTCGTAGTTTGATAATGGCCACCGAAACAGCTGTCACCGTAAAGTATGTAATAAAAGCTAATAACTTGAAGAACTTAATAATAACATTATTAAATATTATTTTCATTAAATGTTGAAAAAAAAAATTACAAACCTAACAACAAACCTAAAAACAACAAATCTAACAACAATAAACCTAACAATAATCACAACAAATCTAACAACAATAAACCTAACAATAATCGCAACAAATCTAATAACAATAAACCTAACAATAATCACAACAAACCTAATAACATGGACAAAAAAACCAAACAACAATAACAAACAAACTAACAACAATAACAAACAAACTAACAACAATCACAACCAATCTAACAACAAACCTAACAACAAACCTAACAACAAACCTAACAACAAAAAATCTGTCTAAGTCTATCATCTATCTAAATCAAATGTAAGAACAACAACAATAACAACACAAAAAACCTAAACTAAAACTTGATAAAGTGATAAAACTTTATCAAGTTTTATCACTTCTGTTATATTCGGTTACCGAACCAGACTCAACATATTTTTTGACATCAGAAAATTTAAAAAAACCGATACATAGTGATCGAAATACGTTATGAGCTAAAAATAGTAGTGTCGACCTAGAAAATTCGGACAGAACAAGATGTGAAATTCAGTTTTTTTTTTTAAAGAAAGACAAACATTCCCGGGTTACGAATAACCTGACAATATTTGAAAATCTCCTACTACCACCACAGTAAGCTGGAATTGAACACACTACGCCTGGGTGGGACCCAAACGCGAGGTCAACTCGACCACCGACCAGTCAAATGTTGATGACGCCAGAACTCATCGTACGGGATATTTCGCTGCTTCAAAAACAAATCGAATGTATTTTTTGCAAGATTTATCAAGAGGAAGTACTTTCATAATTTTCTATACAAATTCTGGTAAATATTTAGACATCATGCCCATAAATTAATGTTAATATAAATAATGATCTAACGCACATTATTACAAAATAATAGAATGATTGATTGCATTTTAGTCGAACGCCCACGCGCGGATCAGGAGCACAGAGTTGCAGAGGAGTCTCTGCTCCCCTCTCAGTACAGTACAGTACCGAGTGCCCATCCCATGCATGATCCCACTGCTCCCAGTAAACAAACACTTGAAACTTCTCTTGACCGATATCCATCCATCCAAATCCCCACTCGAGCGTTCATCAATCAAAATAGGTACCTACCTACTAGATACGCCAAGCTAGTGATGTGCAACCGGGAATACTCCACCACCTAATAAAAAGTCCCCAAGTCGGGATTTTTTTTCATTATTAATTTTATTCAGAATGAGGTTGACTTCTTAGTTAAAAAATGTATTTTATTTTAAGAGTTAATAACGACTGTAAAATTATTTATTCGATAACTCCAAAAATGACGAATGTAAGAGCTTTCAAATTGAACTTAAGTAAAACGTATGCAATCGTGTCTCGTGACGTGAAAATTACAAATGTTCTGTCCTCGGTAAGCTCTAATTAATATGTAAATAATATAAAATATCATTGTAGGAAACAACCTCATGAGGATTTCATCCCTTAGATTAAAATTCCCGCTTTCGGGAATATTCCCCAAATAAATTTCCGGGAAATTACCATCACCACAACCGATATTATCCGAAAATACACTAATAATACGTTCGGACGAAATGCATAATGCAGACGATATGACGAGAGATAGGAAACGGATTAATGTTAATATGCATTAAACCTTGAAATAAACGCTAACAAATATAAATAACGCAATGAAAATATACAGTAACCTTGAAATATGCACGAAAAATAAAGCACCAATGACTATTACTTTTAGCGCTCGACTGCTAAAATTCGAGTAAATCATTGATGAATGAACTTATTTGGTTGAAATTAACATAATGTAGTCGTACTAATAAAGCAATAGTATATTTTTCTAGCATTAAGTATAATATACCTATATTTACTATTATCTTATCCAAGCCGTTCAGTAGATAATATTAATAGAGCACAAATTCGAGGTCATAGCGGTAGAAATATAATGTAATATGTCTGTATTATGGTACGTATACATTTGCGATCTTAAACGCGAACCGAGCCACGAATTGCGGGAAAATAAAGAAGCATTTGCGGTTGCTTCGTTCCTTTCCCATAAGTTAAGGTTCAGTTCGGCAGTTCGGCTCGTGTATGTATACGTAGCATTATAGTAACCAGTAACCATTGTACAATGTGAAGTAATACAATTTTCTCAACTTTATGAGAAAATAACAGAATAGATCAATGTTACCATAATATTACATTTCAGTTTGAAACCAGACGAAGAAAGAAATTTTAAATATCTCCAAATACAGGGTTTTCCAATAAGAGGTGTTATTTTGATATTCAAAGAAACTTTTCCCGTAAAAGATCAATGGTTTCGTTGCTTGTGTGGCACGTAGCGCCGTCTTGTTGAAAGTAAACGTTGTCCAGATCAATACCATCCAATTCCGGCCATAAAAATCATTAATCATCTCTCGATAGCGCAATCCATTCACCGTAACTGTTGCTCCAGCCTCATTTTCGAAAAAGTAAGGTTAAATGACTCCGCCGGACCATAAACCGCACCAAACAGTCACACGTTGAGGATAAAGAGGCTTTTCAACAATAACTCTTGGGTTTTCCGAGCCCCAGATGCGACAATTTTGCTTGTTGACGAAGCCACCGAGGTGGAAATGGGCCTCATCACTCAAGATGATTTATTTGCATTTGATTCACTCAAGTTAATTTTAATAATTTCAATGCGTTGTTGAAGCGTGTATCGTTCCATTTTTATTAATGGCGTAGTTTCTACTTGTCAAATGTCAAAAAATGACACCATCAAAAGTAACATTTACCGAAATAGCGGGCTATTCAAAATAACACCTCTTATTAGAAAACCCTATAGTATAAAACAATGTCAAAACACGCGTCTGTCTGTTTGTGCGCTTAGTTCTTTAAAACTATGCAACGGGGTTTGATAGGGTTTACATAAAACATTTTTTTTTAAATATATATAAACATAGTTGAATTGTAATCGTTATCGCCAAGTTATAAACTCGCAACTTCTGGGCAGAGAGCCAAAGAGCTTACTGCTCTACCACGGAGATTTGAAAACAAAAACTAATTTTATATGTTACTAACCATAATTTTATAACAGTCCAAGATTACACTTATATTTGAGGTCAATGTCAACGTCGTATATCACACTATAAATAACGGTGAAAAACAAATAAACACAAGTTTAGTGATAAAAACTTGTGTTAGACAGAAGCGTTTCACCTGCTTAGACGAATCAAAAAATGATGTCATATCATTGTTCACCTGCCGGCGATTAGCAGCACGGTGATGTTATGAGAATTTATCAACTCAATTCGTTGTAATGTGGATTCATTGAAAATCGTGATTTACGATATATACGGAGCAAATGAGTATTTAACTGATTTATTAAACTCCTGTTAAAAAGGTGACAGCAGACCGTTTCCTAATAAACTATTAGTACTATCAACTATCATAATATATCGGAACACGTGTCCATGCAGCTGCGTTTATCCTGATATTATACTACTAGCTGAAGCGTACCCGGCGTTGCTAGGGGTTATCCTTAGGAGATAGGTATAAATATACCATCGCAGACATAGACATATGAATATTAGTAGACCTGCCCTAAGTGATTAAAAGCGTATTATCCCCACTCCCCATACCGGTTCCATTGGAGCCGGCTGTGCTCGCGTATGGCCTCAAGTGAAATTTGAAAACGTGACGTCATCATTCTTGTGCGAACTATGGTCGAGGCATCATCGGTTCATTTTACGAAATAACACGGCAAAATGTTGACTTGTACTATGAAAACTTGTAAAAATAGATGTGAAAAAGAGAATAAACCCAATTGTCGTATTACATTCCATATATAAGCATTATTTTACTTTATTTTAAGCATATTCACATCGTATAATATGAATCAGTTGTTACTATCACATCGAGAAACGTCTGGACGCGAAACACAAAGCTGGTTGGTTGCTGGGAAGTAAATTATGAACATTTATAAAAGTGTCTTAACTAAATACTTAAACGAAATATTAGACTCTGAAAATAGAACCGAATTTTTTTGCCGAATTTGGACTTCGCAAATTTGTTCATAACGTGGAGAGTAATTTGCGCTCCCATTTAAAAATGTCAATTCATTCAAAAGCAGATTTTACTTTTAAGAAGTAAATGGTGATATTATAATGCGAGATGCCTATTTACTGTCAGATTGATTTATTGACGAATCACAGTCAGCCTTACTCCCTTCGTTCTTCAACAGTTGATTTTACCCCTCGCCATTATCTTCTCGTCTATTAATTCCTATGTCTGTGGATCGCAGACTTTTCTATAAGATTTTTTAAGATATATAATTCCGTAGTACATTATTTTTATATATCTCATAAGGTAGCTAGCGTTAGCGATATAATCACCCGAAAATATTTTCGACTTAATTAAAAAACATCGACTTCTCTCTACTTTTATGAATATTATATATGCATGTATTTTATTTATAAGCATTCCGGAAGAAATTCTCTATATGATAGTAAAAACCCTATCAAAGTACATTGCGTATTTTAGAAGAACTAAGCGCACAAACAGACATTCGCGAATAACGACTTTATCTTATACTATTTAGAGATAATGACGAAATGCGAAAACATTTGAATTTTTATGAACACGTGTTCCGAGATGGCCATAACACACATTCGTGTTTCACTGATAGTTTATGAGGAAATCAGCCAATTCATTATTTAAAGGCCTGAAGTTCCGTTTTTTTTTACCAGGAATACGAATCATTTGGAGAGATTTATAATAATCAAGCTCTCCGTGTGGCATTATTTCAATTTAATCCCCCTTTATAAAAAATTCGCAAATGGATTTCTAAATTCTATTCCGCAATCCCTCGGTAAATTATTTAAATGATAAACTTATGTTTACAAGACAAGGTTTTTTTGCATAGCACAAAGGATAACAAATATAATAATCTAATAAGTAATAATTATTAGCCTGAAACACCCATATTTTATATCGGGACATTTTTTCAATTTGTATGGGTGATTCAGGCTAATAATTATTGCTTATAATAATTTGTTCGACTATGGAAAGCTGTTTGGCTGCGGCAAACAAACAAGTCACAGGTGTAATAGTCCCGAAATGTCTTTGAGTTATGGGACTGTCGATAAACAAACATTATGCTAACTGAAAAATTCCTAGAAATGTCATCTATACTGATTGAAATACACGAAGCTGATATTGACAGCAAACTGATGTCGTTAATTCGAATACGAATTTTCGTTTCCTTTTCTGCGTATAAACTGGACAAAATTTCCGCGAGCCGAGCCGCGAATTATAAAAAAGGAACGCAGTAATACGCCGCTTGCGGTTGTTTTGATCCTTTCCCGTAATTCGTGGTTCGGTTCGCGGAAATGTTGTGCTGTTTATACGCACCCTTAGGCGCCACACAGGCCAGGGAAATAATAATTATTATTAATAATAAATGGACAATTTGTATAGCCCCGTTTTTTGTGCAAAATCACCTCAAGGGCGCTGTATTGATTATCTGTTACCCGATGTTCGGCAAAATAACGATTTACTTAGAAAATCCATCGCAATGATTTTAAATAAGTTAAAAATTAAAATAAAATAGTTTCAATGTGGAAAAACTGTAGTTTGATCGTGGATTTAAATGCCGAAAAAACTCATGAAAAATAAATAAAATAAATGTGGTGTTCTACGAATTAAATACAATAAAATATAATGTTATACACGTGGTCCAAACAACTTCGACGTAAAATCTAAAAATAAAAATAACATGTTCTATGATTTCTACTGCGCCATCAAAAATATTTACTATGATTCTGAGATTTACACTTATTTTATACAAATAGCGACTTGATTTAGTTTTACTACCCGGCTACGCCAGTGATTGGTTCTCGTTTGTATTCATTTCGTATTAAGTTGACCTTGACAGTCTGACAATGGCTTCTGAAGCCGAAACGAGTCACATAACTAACAATGAATTTTATTTTTTTTTAATTGTTAAAATCAAATTTAATAATATAATTTTTAAGTTATGAAAGTATTTTTTGTAACATTAATTAATAAAGTAAGGAAAATTATTTATTCCCCGCTTCTAAGTATGTTTACAAAACCTAAACAATATAACACATTTAAATAAATTAATAGCAGCCACATCATTATTAAACAATTAAGATAACAAATTAATGTGGGGAAAACAGACGTCAAAATACCCCCACAGAATATGATATCTATTGTCACAATTATTTTATCAGTAAATCGGTTTAACCGGTGATAAATCATTTTAAATTGGTAGGGGGTAAAATCATACAAATAGGTCGTCTAAAAGTGGTTATAACCACAGTTTTAAAATGGCCTTGAAAGACGAAACAGCTGTAAAAATAACAAAAACAAAAAAAATTTTGCAGAACTTAATAATTATTTTATTAATTTTATTTTTTTTTAAATATTAAATGTAGTTCTACGAGTTCTACGAATTAAACACAAAAACAATAATTAAGTGAATTTTAAATTAACTTCAAATGACATTAAAAAAATATGTATATCAAAAATCCCCACTCTAATGATATTTAAATTTTCATTATTCCTACATTTTTATTATAATAAATGTATTTTATAATCAATTTTCTACCGTACAAAATAATATTGATTGTATTTTATTACGTGCAAAATAATATATATCTACATATTGATTTTCATTAGTTGTGGATAATGTTATTATCGATTGAAATGATTGTGGAAAAATCCCTACAAAGAAAGCAGTGCCAATTGCATTGCGCCAGATCTTTTGCTGCTTCACACAACCACATTAAAAAAATAGCTCACGATAGAAATGACACTGTGAGCTGAAAATAATATCGTTGTCTTACAAACGAAACTGTACAAAATTGAGCACGCCAGACCGTTCCAGACTTTTAGAGCGTGAGCACACAGAGAGCGGTCAGGAGTTCCGAGTTCCGCGTTCGGCGTTCATTAGAATGTACTGATACTATAACAACAACGCACACAGCGGGCAGTCAGACCGAGGCGGTCAAAACGGAACGCCGCGTTCTAAGAGTTCTTTTGCCGCCGAGGCAGAGAACGCCAGAACGCCGCGATGTTTGAGGTTACAAACACAGAAAAGTTAATTGAATTGGTTAGGGAAAGGAGTTTGTTATACGATTTAAGTGATGTAAATTATAAAAAACGCGAAAAAAAAGTCGAAGCATGGTTTGAAATTGCTACTAGTAAATTTAAATTTTAAGTAAATTTTATTATTAGTAAATTCGCCTTGTTCTTCTCGCGTTGTGTTGATTGGGTGCACCCAATACTTTCTTTTCTTTTTAGAAGCTGTTAAGCTCCACAAGAGCAATATATTTTCACGGATGATGAACTTTCTAGTGACATGTTGCATATGCAAAGACCCAAACGAAACTAGAACGCGAGAATTTGAACGCCGCTTGTGTGCGTTGGAACTCTTGAGCGGTCAACGGTCACTAGAACGCAGAATTCTGACCGCTCTCTGTGTGCTCACGCCCTTACTGCTTCGTACATTCAGATATGAAAACTCTATAATAACTCAAATTTGTCTCGACGTTGGGAGCTGAAAATAGTTTAATTTAACCAGAAATTCAATACAACAATCTACAATCCGTGCAATAATTATAGGCGCTAGGGTCCACCGTTCGAGTTTTATTGAGAAGAAAAATGGATTTTCTGCTTTATAGTATCATATTATAAGATGCTGCGATGGACCAAGAGTAGATAGCGATATTATGAATGGACGAGTAATAACAATAATCGTTTCAGGTAATTAGGTACGTCCTTTTGCCTGTGAACCTTTGGAAGCTTGCCAGCTTTGGAGCGCGCCGATTCAAATCGCGATGTGGCAAAATTTAATATGTTGTCCGCTAAACAGGCCGATATGACTAGCTGGGAACTGAAACTCGGGCGGGTGTTACGAGTCATTATAATATTAGGTCATCAACTGTTACAGCTATGAGAAGGAGATATGACCTTGAAAACATACAAACACGTTGTTAGTTGTTTTTATTTTTTATTCAAGCCGAAACGAGATTTAAACTGAAACGGTGAGCGAAAAGTGACGTAAGCCCAAACATGCGAGATGAGATACATGCGTTGTATATGCGTTCAAAGTTAAAACTTCTGCAATGTCCATTATGAAAAAAACTATCGAAGGGTGTGCAACATTTTCTGTGTGGAATTTCTAATTCCACGCAAATATAAAATTTAAAAAAAAAGTAAGTCCTCACACAAATCAAAAGAAAACATGCAACAAAATAATAAAATTAATAAGCATTGAAGTTCATTATTAAATATTATTTAGTTAAAATTATTATTTAACCCTTTGCACTCCTAATTTTTTTTTTAATTACCTACTACCAACTCCTTAATTAATTTACAAAAAGGGATAAAAAGTGGCCTCAATAAAAAGTTAAACAAAAATTTTTAAAATATGTAATTTTTATTACTCTTTCTTTACAAAAAGAAATGTAAAACTATATTTTCACCTAATTACTGAGTATTATTTTCAAGACCGAACGACACATGTGCTTTCTCGGCCACGAAATATTTGCTACTAAAAACAGTAAAAACAAATGTAAATACACAAACAGAACAAAATATTATGTGATAACAAGTGAATAGGTATAATAATCCTTTGTTATGTGTTGGGAGAAATCCCTCAGCGCTTCCTATTGTTACGCAAGTAGACAGGCAAGTACCTACCTACTTACATGCGTCGCAACCAAATAACTGCGCAGTGCATTTACAAGGTTAAAAATAATACGATTTTAAAAATTATCTAAAAGGCGAAACTTGACGAGATATATGTATTTTGCGTATTCGGAATATTCAGAATGAGATATAAAGTGTTTAAAAGAAAAAAAATACATTTCATAATTTAAATTATTTTTCGAAATTGCGTTACTATAATGTCGAGTATGACTCGACATAGGAGTTGGTGTAAGAAATATAATGTCGAGCCACACTCGACAAAGGAGTGGTATGAGTTAAAGACTAGATTAATCACAGCACTTAAGATAAAGATGGCGTGTAGAAAAATAATAATAACAACTAAGGAATAATTCCGATAAGAAAAGTTTTGCAGATATCGGCGCAGTGGCGTAACGATCACATGAACACCTTCGCGAGGTGTAAGAGTTTTCTTAATTTGAATTACATAACAGGACAGGTTGTTTTTTTTACATTAATCCCACACAGGGCCCTGAGGAAAAGAATTTCCCTGAGGGTTTATGACATCTTTGGAGAAGCTTTATGGAGCGTTGTTTAAGAAAAGGACGGGGGAAGTTCTGGGAAGAAAAAAAGTATGAGGGATGGGTAGGAATCTAGGGATCATTCCAGGGTGACGGACGAATGATCTATTCCTCCCGCTGCGGCGCAAGACGATGGGTCAAGAGATACCAGTTGGAGAGGTCGAAGGGTCTCCCCAAACCAGCCGCTCCCGATCCGGCCCGCCACGCAGCGGGGGCAGGCGCATCCTGAACATACATCACCCGACGAACCCGGGCACCCCTGCTACATCATTAAACTTAGCGGAAACACTTGGGGTGACCTATGACAGAGGTGTTAATTATCCAATAAATGGTTCCCGGGACGGCGGTACCCAAACCGCCTCCCAAATTATAAAGCAAACTGACAATCTCTCTGTATAGGTAATATTAATAAAATAATAATTTATCAAATTGCATACGATATAAGTAAGTACTAATAAGAAAAAATCCATAGCATAAAACAGGTATATAATTTTGTATTGCTGATTGACATGAACCCAAAAACCTCTGGACGGAGCTATTCGAGAACAATTTGAAGCCGCGGGGTGCGGGGAAAAATGAATGAAAAAGCCAAAACCTACTTAAATTTTTTTGTGACTTATCACATTCCGTATTTCATCAAATACTCAAAAAAATCATAAGCCGTTATGACTGCATTAACAAGACAAAAATAAACATTATAATAGTTCATTATGCACCACTTTTCATACAAATTATGACATACAAGATGGCTGCCAGGCAATTTCCCCTCACCCTAAATTTAGCGTCAATGCCACTCATTTTCTCAAAAATTATTATTATTGTTATCATAACTATTGAGGGACCTTCATTTTTCTCCTGCGGCGCTTAATCTTACTTTTCCCAAACAAAGTATGCGCTGTTTTGAATGTATTTTTATTAACTTGGCGGAGAAACAAAAATGTTGGCTGCAGTCCTAACCTCAATTTAAACTGGAATAGAAACGATGCCAATTTTTCTAGTCGGACAATTACACTTTCGGCTGCAGCATAGCGGGAATTAAGTTGACATTAGGGTATCAAAAATAAGTTTTATATTTATACACATTCGTTGTTAACAAGCCGGCCAGGGGGCGCCAGTTTTTCGTAACGCCACTGTTTTTTAATATTTTTTAAAATGATAATTGCGACTGGGAATGGACAATTGAAGGAGGTAGTAAGAGGAAAGCTGAGAAGTCCATAGCAATTCACATATTATTGTCACTAAACACGGCTTGAGCCATTTCAAACAACGTTTTTGATGTAACTTCGGGTTGTCTCACAAACTCTTTAAATAAATTTAAAAAACTCCTGGTCAACAAACTTTGGACTTTTATTAGGAGATAGATTATAATGAGCTCGGATGGCTTTATTAACAGGTGGTAGGAATGAACTTTGGTCTCACAATCGTATTTATCTAAGTAATCCCCGCATTATGGACATCTTTATTGTCACCAGTGCCATCCATGAGTACCTAACTAGTATCTAGGATATCAGTTTCGATTTCAAATAATGGGGCCTTTTTACCACACTAGAACGCTGTGTAAGTCACTGGGGTGTTACTGAGAGTATATTTAACACTCTGCACACCGGGATTCGAAACCGTAATCCCGGAGTCCTGAATCAGAAGCTTAACGACGAAGCAGACAGAAGTCGTCTGGGTGCACAAATTTACAAGAACACAGTTATTTACATTTGGAAAGATCGTATCTTGGAATTAGTGTATAAATAAGAATCATGATGCCACAATAATCGCGTATTTATCATAAAACCAAACCAAGCAGGCGTGAAAATATTATTAGAACCTGAGGCTCGTAACTTTATTGGAAAACTCGACATCTTTTATTCCCCCGTGTGAAGATAAACTCAGTTTATTTGAAAAAATAGTATTTTACAATAAAATCATAAGCCGCTCATCTCACTAGGGAATTCCTCTGTCGAGTTGTGCAGCAACACAATTATAGTAAATTAAATAAAAATTCATACAACATTGAAAATATAAACTAAAATTACAGATGGGCAGTATGTTTAAAGTTAGCAACAATAACATTAGTCTGACTAAATAAGTATTACAAAGTACCTATGTTGGCTTATCAGCCACAATCATGGGGCGACTATACTTACAATGGCAAGAGGATAGCACGAGTAATTATGAATAAAAAATAACAATAAATAAAAATAGGTGAATAATAATAAGTACACAAGAATAAGTAAATAAGTATAAGCAAATGAAGTACATAATATTAAGAAAATATTAATTAGTAAATAATGATCATTTGTGGAAAAGTGTGTGGAAGGGTTTAGTTTTTTCTGTGGGGAAGATTTAACCCGGACATAAAGTCGGAAATAAAAATAAAAAAAGTAAATAAATATAAGAAAACTAAGTACATAATATTAAAAAAAATTAATAATAAGTAGATAATAATATGTAAATAATAATAAGTAAATAAATATAAGCAAATTCAGTATATAATATCAAAAAAATAATAATAAATAATAAGTAAATAATAATAAGTACATAATAATCAGTAAATAATAATAAGTAATATATATATATAATATTTATGTACCATATTATGAATGCGAACCAAATTAATTTTTAGAAAACGAATTTTATAAAATATATTATGATAAAACTATACTAACAGACCGAGCGATTAGTCATAATAGACCCGATATAGTTTTACACGACAAAATTAAAAAAATAACTTATATCATTGATGTCGCTATTCCAAATTCCGTAATATTCAAAAATATGTTAGTGAAAAAATAAGAAAATACACAGATTTAGGAAATTAAATAAAAAGAATTTGGCATTCTCAGACTATAAAAATATTACCATTCGTTATTTCGGCTAATGGCATTATACCTAGCTCTCTCATTAAAAATTTAGGCGTATTAGATCTATCAAAAAATTTATATATAAAGATGCAAAAGTCGGTCATTTTGAATACATGTAGGATAACAACAGATTTTTTAAATATTTATGTTGAGGGATCAGTAGGATTTATAGGCCCTGTTAGAAGTTCTACCGAGCCGAACCCTCTGATATGAAAATATCTGGAGTCGGTGAATTATTTTCCCATTTGATCTCTGGTGAGTTGACGTGTTGTTCTTGTATTGTTTTGTATTTATTTTGCTTATATAATGCACTTACATAGTGTTGATTGACTAGATGATCATTTGTGGAAAAGTGTGTGGAAGGGTTAAGTTTTTCCTTTGGGGAAGATTTAACCCGGACAACAAAATCGGAAGTTTAAAAAAAAAAAAAGTAAATAATAGTAAGTAAATAAATTAAGTACATATAATATTAAAAAAATAATAATACGTACATAAATTAAGTAAAGTTTAAACTGTGTTTATTGGTGAAACTTTTCTCAGGCAACAAACTTACACGCAGTTCGGTAAATAGTATTCTGGTAAATAGAAGAAATAATTAAACTGGTTTGTTGTGAACACATTACACACCCTATACTTTTAATCGCGTCTTAAATATTAAAGCCCAGCTACACTACTCGCGAAGTTGATCGAAGTTGACCTAATACGATAGTGTGGGCACGAACTTCGCTTCGCTTCGGGCATCTTCACTTCGCTTCGCCCGACTTCCGATTGTTGTCGGTAAATGCGCCCGAGTCAAAGGACTCGAAGTTCGAACACGAAGTGTCTGCCCACACTACTCGGTTCACTTCAGTTCGCTTCGAGACGTCGTGTTTGGTGGTTGTGCGTGCGCAGAATCATAGTGACTATACGTAATAAAATATGGCTTCTACACTGTGGTCACAGGACCTAATTTTTTTGTTCCTAGAAACACTCCAATCCGAGGCGGTTATTTGGGACCCAATTGAAAGGGACCATAAAGATAACTAACTAACCATCACGCCGTTTCCCCGCAGGGGTAGGCAGAGAGGACGGACCGCCAAACAACTCGGTCTTGGCACACACTCCTTGCCTCATTCACATTCATACATCGTCTCATACATTCTCTTCTATTATTCTGACTCTTGACATGGCCCGACTCGAGTATCTGATTCACTTGATCGTGCCATGTCTTCCTCGGGCGTCCCCGACTTCTGCTACCATTCACATTTGCATCATATATCCTCCTTTTTTTTTATAGTGAATAGCTCACAAGAGTCCCAACTGCTCCCGTCTGGAGCCAGTGAGACTATGGCATCCCCAATTGGGGGATGTTGTGAGGCTGAAGGTAAGTGGGGAAGGGAAAGAGGAAGGTGGGGAAGTACCTGGCTATTCATATCTAGTCACTAAACACGGCTAAAGCCATTTGGAGCAACGTTTTAATTCTGAATGGTGGTCTTACACCAGGGCGATACTGGTAGTATCTTCCACTCTGGAACATGCCGCAAATATACTATATATTATTTTAATTAATTAATTGTGAAATAACACAAATTAATCAAAAAAAAATTATTTGCGCACGCCGGGTTCGAACCCGCGACCTTCGGAATGGCAGTCCAATGCGTTACCACTGGACTATGCCGGCCGTCACACTCCTATCTTCGCTCATTCGCTCTACATGCCCAAACCATCTAAGCGTCCCTTTCTTAATCTTACTCATTACGCTTAGGTACATCAGCCTTGCACTCTTTGCGGATCTCCACATTCCTCACACGATCAAACATGGTTTTACCACACATACGCCCTTGAGGTGATTTTTCACAAAAACGGCGCTTTACAAATTATCCAATTATTATTATTATTATTATTATACGCCTCAGGGATCTCATTTCAACAGCATTTAATCTACTTTCATCCTTTATTTGCTACTTGAACGTCCATGTTGCCTAGTGCACGGACTCCGAGAGACTGAGCTACTCGCGAAGTTGCACGAGTGTGTGGGCACGCACTTCGGACTTCGGCTAACTTCGTCGAGGACTTCGTCGAAGCGCCGAAGCGAGTAGTGTAGCGGCCGCTTTACGCGGCAGGATTACATAGGTCGGAATAGCGAAACACTTAACTTCTTAAAGCCCAGCTACACCACTCGCGAAGTTGATCGAAGTTGACCGAATACGATAGTGTGGGCACGAACTTCGCTTCGCTTCGGGCAACTTCGCTTCGGGCAACTTCGCTTCGCCCGACTTCCGATTGTTGTCGGTAAATGCGCCCGAGTCAAAGGACTCGAAGCGTTACTCGCGAAGTTGCACGAGTGTGTGGGCACGCACTTCGAACTTCGGCTAACTTCGTCGAGGACTTCGTCGAAGCGTCGAAGCGAGTAGTGTAGCTGACACTTTAGCTTATTAACAAGGTATAGGCTCCTCCCCAGAGGAGCGAATAGAGAACAAGGGGTGTCACATCAGCTGATTATGAGTGGTACCCAACTATAGGTCGCACAAGAAAGTCGCGTAAGTCGTTGACCCGAACAACACAATAGGATTGCACCAATGTGCATACATGTGTACAATTCAGAACAGTGACAAATCAGAACACCTTTGAGGTGTCAATATACATAGACAGTATTGACACCGAACATCAAATTCAACATCAGTATTGTGAATTATTTTTACCGAATGACTAAGTACTTAAAATCAGGAACTCGTGCAAGACACAGAGCAAACAGCGAAGTATATTTATGGCATAACGAGCATGTCGTATTATTGTTGTGAGATTGTTTGAAATGTGGAGGAAATAACCACAGATAAAATGAAGTACCGACTGTGAGTAAGTTTATTGTGTCAAAGACGATCACGCCACATTTCACCTAGTGCGGTTTTAAGGTCACTACCACCTGATGTTAATCTACATAGTATGTACAGGGTTTTCCAATAAGAGGTGTTATTTTGAATAGCCCGCTATTTCGGTAGATGTTACTTTTGAAGCTGTCATTTTTTTACATTTGACAAGTAGAAACTACGCCATTAATAAAAATAAAACGATACACGCTTCAACAACACATTGAAATTATTAAAATTCACTTGAGTGAATCAAATGCAATTCATCTTGAGTGATGAGGCCCATTTCCACCTCGGTGGCTTCGTCAACAAGCAAAATTGTCGCATCTGGGGCTCAGAAAATCCATGAGTTATTGTTGAAAAGCCTCTCTATCCTCAACGTGTGACTGTTTGGTGCGGTTTATGGTCCGGCGGAATATTTTATTTTATTTTTTTTTTATTAACAATATTAAGTTTTTTTTACAGGTTTTTTTTAATGTCTGTCTCACTAGGATAAACCTGTGTCGAAACCATTGGACCTTACTTTTTCGAAAATGAGGCTGGAGCAACAGTTACGGTGAATGGATTGCGCTATCGAGAGATGATTAATGATTTTTTACGGCCGGAATTGGATGGTATTGATCTGGACAACGTTTACTTTCAACAAGACGGCGCTACGTGCCACACAAGCAACGAAACCATTGATCTTTTACGATTGAATATCATAATAACTTATTGGAAAACCCTGTATAATACAATATAGTATTTTATTATTAATTAGATTAGGACTCGTATTCTTTTTGGATAATTCACGTTAGGATTATCAATTATTTAACTACCAATTTGGAAAGCTGGTGTGGGTACCGCCGCCCGGGAACTATTTATTGGATAACCCTAGGTCCCCCAAGTGGCAGGGGTGCCCGGGGGGTGTGGTTTGTTTAGGTCCGGATGCGTCACCTCGTCTGAGAGACTGGTTGAGGGAGGCCTTTTGAACTCACTGGTCGGACTCTCTCGACCGTCTCACCGTGTAGCTATACCAGCGCTGTAGCAGCGTATTGGGGAATCTTTATAAGTAAGACTGCTTATGTAGATGGCGATAAGGTTTTAATTGCCCCCTGTTTTGACTTAAGCAAGAAAAAAAACATCGCCAAAAGGTGGATATTGTTTTATTTTGCGGAAGTTCAAACACTAATATTTTCCAAACATTTTTTTAAGAACTTAATTTGCAATATTATACAATAAAAACAATAACAGAAAAGTGGTTCGTAATTAGGAGATTTTGATCTTTAAAAACGGTTTTATAGGCCTGATACTTTATTTTTTTCTGGGCTTATAAAAAGACTTACAAAAAAAACCTCGATTATTTGAAAGGCCAAGATGTGTTCTACTCGCAGTATTTAAGTGAATCATCTAAAACATTTATAAGCGATCAAATTTTCAAACCAAAAACACATGATATTGCATTACTACATAAATATGTAGTGCTCCGACTTAACCTGGTCCACCAGTAAAGCAAGGGACCTGCGGATAGTAGAACGTCACGAGCATGTGACTCATCCAATCAAACGGCCTAACGAGACGACACGAGGGGACGGCGATAAAATAATAAACACGAGTGAGTGCGCCTAGTCGACAAGTCGACCATTGGTCGACCGCTACACGAAGATATTATATATTCCCATTGCCATTGCATTGGTGCAAATTGGCGGTAAGGATTTGGTCAACGGAAGCTATTGTGTAGTCCTATTTGTCCACTAACAAATTATTGTCAAGTACTCGTAGTTAGTGTGTTAAAAGTTTGCTAAGAAACCGTCATAATAAGGGCCAGTTTTTTCACAGAACTTCATCAAATTTCAAGGTCTGTTATTATTCCATCATGGGCCACAGAACTTGAATATTAACGGCCGCTGTTCCCAATCCTAATAATCAAATTCTAAGCGAATCACCACTGCACTACGTAATTCCAACACACAATAATTGCTTAAGCAAGCCGCTCAGTCTAAGCCAGCCGGACAGCTGGATTAGCAATTTAAGCAATATGTAAGGAAAAAGCTAGTTACAAAAAGTGTCGACAGAATGAAAAAATACCGCGAATCAATGATCAAATGTCACTCTGACAATCGACAGTCGCGCTCCTTTCAGTTTTTTGTGTTGCATTCGTCATTATTGTTTTAAAATGGATAGAGAAGTTTTAGACATTTTAGATATACTAGATATTGCTGAATGGGCCGAAGTAATTGATGAAAACATCGGGTTATACAGGCGGCGACAGGGTGTGGATGTCAATTACATCGAACTATTTATTTATTTATTAATTTACGGACAATGTGTCCATTAAAACCATAATATTGACACGAATAAGAAAACATAGATGACAGTGAATGGAGAGTACATGTATGTGAAGGGCAAAGACAATGTAAAATAGAAAATAACTACAAATGAATTAAATGACAAAGAATTTTTTGACCGTTTTCGTATGACGAAAACGTGTTTTTGGTATATTTTGAACCTAATTGAGGAGAATTTAACTTATGCAAGCGAAAGGTAAGTTTTTATTTACGCAAGTGTCATTTTTGCGATGAATGTGCGAAATATTTTGCCCTTACCTCATGTCAGATCTGAAAACCTTTCTATTCTATCAATTTAATGTTATTCTTCGCACGCTTTGCTTTGATCTCCATTTTAAGGTTTGTTTGGGTTTGTTTTGCTGTCGCACGGAGAAAAAACTTACGTCGATCTGCCAAATCAAATGGGAAGTCCCGATTGTGGCATCACGTTCAAGTTGTCACTTTATTTTTAATATATTGTATACGTTAGTTTAAAAAATGTGAAATACCAGTTTATGAATAACGGTATTTAAAAGAAGTAATGTGTATTAATAAGAGCTACAATAATTAACTCTTTAATATTAATTTAACATAGAAAGTTTTTAATTTGATGTCATTTTATTGTCTATGATAATGTGCGGTAGTGTGTGGGGCTACTTAAGATTTTCAAAGATAAAATGATTGGGAACAACGCAATTCGAACGTTCCCTACAAAATGCTTAAAAATCGCTTGGCTGAGCAAAAACAAAGATTTGAACTTAGATAACGATTAAAAAGTTGGGAACAGCGGCCGTAATTGTGGAACAACTGGCCCTTAGCACTTATCATCCATGACTCGTTACACAACAGAATATAAAAAATGCTTGTACACTTTTCATAATGTAATGTATGTACATTTACTAAGCCCTGGAGACTCCCTGGGGACTGTTAACAAACCAGTAAGTTCGTGGTTTAACCTTTCTTGGCCGGTGCTGTCAACTGAGTGAAAATCTTCTGTATTTAATAAAATATCTCTGTAAATATACTAAACACAGGGTTCAAATTTGTTGGTAAGGATTTGGTCAACGGAAGAAATTATGTAGTGTAGTCCTATTTGTCCACTAACAGATTATTGTCAATTACTCGTAGTTAGTGTGTTAAAAGTTTGCTAAGAAAACGTCATAATATTGTAGGCAGTCAGGGCCAGTTGTTTCACAGAACTTCATTACTCCGCATTACATTTAAGTATTGCATAAAGTAATTACAATATACAAACATTTACCGAGTGTATAGCACCGGAGGACGTGGAATTTTTAACACCGTAAGGGAAGGGTTAATACGGGTTTGTGACGTGGCTAAACCGGCGACAGGAAAGTTTCAAAAGATACAGAGTAGGCCCCCAGAACCCGTATTAGTCGTCGCTATCAAACAAATAGTGACTTTTCTTACAATTTTCCAATTGTGATATTTAACAAATACTAAAAAATATATACAGGGTGTATCGGCACGTACCCGACAAACTTTAACCAGCTTTTCCTTAGCACATTTGGAGTAAAAAATGTTATGGGCACTTTGCTGTGCGGTAACATTTTTTTTTTCAATTAAAAACAAAAAATGATAAAAAAATCCACACTCCGTCACTGTCATTGGCATTGTTTCTCGTGTTCAACAGCTGTTATTAGCAAATGTGTCAAAAAACGTGTTCGCTCTTTCATACACACTAAATAATAATAGCTAAAAATGAGACGAATGGTGCCATGCCATTTCGTTGTGATCGTAAAAGCGCCCTAATGTAGGTACGTACGTATATTATTCAACGAAACTCGAATAAAATATTGCCAGATGGGTTTTCAAACTTTGACAAAGGATAAAACAGTGGTGACATGTGGTGAAAATATGAATGGTAATTTTTTTTTTTTTTTAATGTTTCCGGATAGCAAAGTGATAATAACATTTTTTAGTCCAAATATGCTAAGGAATAGCTGGTTAAAGTTTGTCGGGTACGTGCCGATACACCCTGTATAATTCATCCATTTTTTGCATGGAACTGAAGAACTTCGACTTGAAAAGACTGAAGAACATAATATGTTAAGATACATCTTAATATCGTGATTATTTTTTAGATTATTATGCTGTATTGCGCTTCCTCATTCTATAGCCAACCTTTCGGCCAGCGTTAGAGTGCCCGTCAGCAGGATACATGTCCTTTGTGTGACCTTTCCCACATAAATTATGAGTTTGAGTATGCACACAATTTCTAAATGTTGTACCTATAATTTCGAGACTCGCAGTGTTTCATAAAAAGCAAACTTCTGTTGTGAAGGTGGGCTTACAAAAATAGTACGTACGCGATATTACTATCAAAGATACAATAAAAACCTTAACATACTATACCTTTCCTCAATCAGATCATAGAATATTAATTTTGAACCTGCGAATCAAACAGAGAATCCATTTCATAGCCCATTGAAGATAACATCTGCCGGCGGCGTATATTTCAGGCGGGCAATTAAAACAGAATAATGTAATATATTGATCAAAATGACTAATGACTTTATGACAAACGATTTACAAGTATAGTCATTCAGAATACATCGTATTTTAATTTACTTGAAGACGAGCTACAAAACAAACATACGATACGCTAATAGCAATTCACTCAAATGCCTGAAATTTATTGACAACAGAGGGGCAATAAATGAATTAGTCCCGCGCGACCGGGCGCGGGACTAATTCATTATTATCATTATGAAGGAGTAAAATAGACAAGACTTGGGCAAGAAGTGTGTTAGCTATTTGCGTAGACACACGAGAAAACGCGCGAGCCGAGTAGAGCAACCGCAAGCGGCGTTTAGCGCCATTTTGGAAAAGGGACGAAGTTAGTCGCTCGGCGGTTCGGCTAACGTGTTTATACGCACCTTTACACTACATATCAACAGATCGACACACTTAACTTTGCAATCGGTGACGTCGCCACTTGTCGACATAGAATAAATAAGAACACAAGAAATGGAATACAAGCGTGTTTCGTGATCCAAAAGTAAGAGCAATCTTCCCTTAAATTTAAAATATTTACCGAAATTCGTTTCATCGTCATTATATAGTGTTCATTTCATTCAAATATCAATGACGATGTATAAAAAGTAAGTCCAGAGAGAGATCGTACGTACGTCATCGACGATCGTCCTCTTCCTTCTCGCAAGTCAAGAGATACTAGAATAGTCATGTACCACCGCTCTCTGGGACTACTATACGATGTCAGGCAAGTAAGTATAAGACAGACAGTTCGTGCTAAATGGGCAAGAACGAAAAGGTACTAAGTCAGTGGCGACATCGGTTTCCATTAAAATCTACACGAAAGGCATTTCTAGTGTGTATTATAATATACACGGTGTCCGGAAACTCGTAGTACAAGCTGGAAACTGAAGAATGTACATCACATTTGGAGCCGATTTTGTGGTATAACTTTTTTTGGTTTGAGATTTTGTTTTCGAGTAAATAAAGTTTGAAGTTTTGGGAATTTTTAGGTCAAATTTTGAAAACATTCGAAAAAAGACTAAAAAATCGAAATGCTCAGTCAGATTTTTTTTTAGTATATGCACAATCAGTGAATGTTAATATCCATGAATGCCAAAACTTGACAATGCTAATACCAAAACAGAATAATGCTTCCTGCATAACACTTCTCCAGTTCTTCCAAACAATAAAAAATGGCGTCAGTTCATATATGGCCGCCTGCAAAGATATCCATGTCAACCGGGGGCTAACGGCCCACCGGGCTGTCGTTAGGCCGAGCCAAGAGGAGTGGCAATGATCCCTAATCACCCTTCGAGGGATACTTAACCAACCCGACACTGTGCGCTCTGTACTCCTGGCAACTTCATTAATTACAACATAGTTTATGCAGACTTGTTGCCCGGATAAATACTACTAACAACTAACAGACGTTTTACAATTAATAAAAATGGATTTATTCAAATACAGAATATAAAAATATACAGGGTGTAACAGGATGTACCAGACAGAGTAAAACAGAGACAGTTTAAACAGAGTGTCCCGAGCCTATTTGAAGTAAAAACTAACTTATCATTTTGGTATCCGGTGACTAGTTAGAACTTTAGCCCAATGAAGTCGGCTCCTATTGTTTTTAGTGTATAAAAATGTATTAAATTTATGAGTTATTAACGACAATAAAATTAGTTTTTCGTTATCTCCAAAAATGGCATGTGACAACTTTCGTAAACCGTACGACCAATGGTGTCTGCGAAGTCACACACAGTACAATTCATAATTCGAATGGCAGTGCGCATTTCCGCGAAGTCCACGCTTTTCGGTCGGATGTAAAAATCAGCGTTTTGTCGGCTTATATAAATATATATATGTATATACTTTTTTTTAAACTTTAACACCACAAAAACATCGAAAAACAGTTAAAAACACATTGATGTTTTTATTAATGAATGAATTTATAAATGAAAGTATAAAAAGTCTTTGATAACAAAACAATTATTTTATTATTATGAAAATAAGTACAAATTAGGAATTAAAAATATACACATTTATACAATGCGGTTAAGTTGAATCATCAGTTGTATCGTAAACATCGATCAACAAAGTCTATATCGAATCGTAAATGAATTATTTTTCAATAAATCACAGATCACTCAAGAAAGTATTGAAATTGAAGAAATCCTTATGCGTTATAAACTTTACTTTGAATGAAGAACAATATTTGAGGTTAGCTTCAGGACAACAACACATCCCACAAAGTTTTGGCGGCCGGGCGAAGAGCCGACGAGTGACGAGGCTGGCCGAATAAAGCATTATTCCGTGCAAGAGCGTCGTTCCGTCTTGCCACGCTTGCTATGAATCGGTTTTACCCCCCTAGGCGGGCCAGAATGTTTCCCATCAATAATTTCCCCTCAGGGCCAATGTCATCTTTGGGGATGCTATGTGGAGGTTTTTTTAAATGAAAGGAAAAAGAGAAAGTTCTGAGAAGAAAAAGGTGGGAGGGGAGGGTAGGATTCGAGGTATCAGCGCGTCCAGGAATGACAGATGTATGAATCTATCCCTCAGGGTGTTGGTTATTCAATTATTGAATAAATGGTTCCGGGGCAGCGGTAACCAAACCGCCTCCCAAATTGTCTACGGTATTATTCTGTATTTTCCAAAAATTCAAAAAGTCCTCAGCATGCTTTAATTAATATGATAAATTTGTAAAAAAACAAGAAATATAATGAAAATTAAAAAAAAAACCAGCCTTATTATTTAAGAGGAAGCTTAAGTCAAAAATGTGTATATTCTTGGTATACCTTATATTGTAGGTAATAGGCATTAAAATCGCCTGACACACCCTCAGTCTAGAAACGTTCGATTTCAAGCACAAAGCTGGTTTTTATTTATTTTGTAAATAATTTTGTAAGAAAGCAAAAAAGTTAATCAAGTAAAAACTGTCACAGATAATCTTAGCAATAATACTGTATTTTTTAAAAGTTGTTTCCTTTACGCGTTCATACATTTCTATTGAAAAAAAAAAATTTAGTAGTTTACATTTATATTTTTTATTGAGTAATTTATTTTTTTATTTGTATTCTACTCAAGCAAAACGATAGGAAAACCTTTTTGGGATTCATAATGTACACCAATTCGTTATAAAGATTAATCAAAATAGTGATTTAGGATTAAGCTTCGCCTTAATTTTTTTTAGTAAAGAAAAGGTGTTTTCCGATAAGCAGTAATGAAAATGAGTTGTTCAGAGGGTTGGGAGGCTGTCAGAAGCGTCATAGCGCCAAAGATGATGATTTTATTAAAACACGTGTACCGTAGCGGTTAAATGAATGTCTCCGAAGGGATACAACCACGTTGTAAGCTTGGAAAACACTGCACTTATCTATAATTCAAAGTTGACAGAATAGTTGCATGTCTAATGTCTACGTGTCACGGTGACAGCCACTAGTCAGGCATTTCCCCCAAGACGGCGTGTACACTTGTTCACTGCACGGTGTACAGTTCTACAGTTCCCATACTATACAAGAGTATCGCGTGACGGAAACACGCTGCGGTGAGGAAACGTGCGCCTGTTTACACTCGGACATAATGACCTGCCACTTGCCCGACGGTTTATTGTGTACTCGCACAAACTGTGAACGCCCCTTAACCTGTTGATGGCCAGTTGACCGCTTAAGTAATGCAATAATTATTATGATGACCTTCCTGACAAAAGGGGTTCAAAACATGGTATGGAAAATATTTTTTATCCATTTCTATGGGGTTGTAATATCACACGACGAAAGAAAAAAATGGTAAATTAGCATCTTGTTCCAGACATTCCTCTATGATTCCAGGTAGGGAGATACTTTTAGTATCGCTTGGAATACAAGTTTCCAACTTTTAACGTGCGTTACCATTATCAATTGACCGCATGAAATAAGGCGTGAAAACTGTCAAAACATGCGGTCACGGTAACGCGCGTAAAGTATGAAATACCAACAGAGATAATCTAAACGTTGTTTGAAAGGGCTTCAGCTATGTTAGTTACCAGACCTGAACGGACAGGTGGGATCCCAACCTTCCTTCCCATCCCCACATTTCCTAGAGCCTCACACCCCAACTGGGGATGTAATCGTCCCACTAGCTCCGGGTAGTCTAAGGGCATAGAAAATGCGCCACGACAGAGTTAGTTGACCTTGCATCTTGGATCTTCTATCTCTATACTTACTCCTCTATCCCTTGTGGAAATTATGTGATGGTTAGTTAAGAGTTAAAACGAATACATTGTGGGTATCCATCCACTATACAAATTACAACACTATTGACGATATACAAATTAACGATTTTCGCTGGTTTCGCGTGCGTTTTTAGAAGCTAGTACAAGTTAACATCAAGATGAAGACTTGCATTATGGAATGGTGTTATTTTTAGATATGAGAGAGATAATCTATTGTTACTATATATCGGTGACTCGTTGTTTGTAAGCGCTTTTTAATGATTATGTCTCATCTGCGTCATAGAGAAATAAATAGGTATTCACATAAGTGGCTCGAAATGAAACCTTAGTAGTCTAACCGGCAACAACTCAAGAGGAAAGTTTGACTTGGTACTTACTATAAAACTTCTAAGAGCCAGCAACGTTTGCCATATTACATCAAGTCTCGTTACAAATTACAAGTTACATCCGGGTAACTCGGTTTGACAACCAATTAGGAATTTTCTCATCCAGAGCTCCACATTTACGAGAGAAGATTTTTAACCACGACGTTATTTGATTTAAAAAACTTTTATAAACAATAATCACCCTCACACATCGATCCACTATATAAGCAATAATATACCAATCAAATACAAAATAATTAATAATATAAGTTATAATATAATATTGTGTAGGTTGTACAAATATATATATGACGTGATTTTTTTTTGCAAAAACGGCGCTAAAGAAATGATCAAATAACAATAATAATTTATTTTTTCAAAGTAAGCAAATACTTTGGGGTGTGAAATTATATGTATAATATATTAAATGAAACAACACACTTTTTATGGAATTAATAAATGCCAACCAGGTTTCTGGTAAGAGGTAAGAGCTTGGGAGACGATGAACGTTCCGGACGTCCAAAAACTGCAACTACTGACGATAACATTGCTAAACTTCACCAAATAGTGTTAGACGACCGCCGAATTAAAGTGAGAGAGATAGCAGAGGTTATGAAAAAGTCCAAAGAACGTGTCTGTCACATATTAAATCAGAATAAGGAATATAGTATTATTTGCCTTTACATCGGTGATAAACGGCATTGTATATTTTAGGAGCGATGAACTAGAATGTTGAGCGTTGAGCGAATGTGGTTCTAGTTTTAGGGAGCACGCATCCCAGGTTTGATGAAAAGCGGTTGTGTGCATGATGTTATGATGAAAGGATAGAAACGAACTAAAGCAAATTGTTCGTCCCATTTCACACGACTGGTGTTAAACGAGCTGGTGGCAAGTAAGGTCTGTCACGTGTTCAAAACTAATGATCGCCGGTTTATTATTTTGACTCGCGGTTTGCAACGTTTTGGCGGAAAAAGTGGAAATTATCGTTTCATGAGTAGAAATCGAAAGGAAAATATCTCTAAATATAAAATAAAGTCGCTATCCGTGTCTGTCTGTTTGTGCGCATAGTTCTTCTAAACTACGCAACGGATTTTGATAGGGTTTTCACTATCATTTGGAGAATTTCTTCTGGAAGGTTTATGTATATAATAAATGCATGTTATATTTATAGAAAGTAGAGAAAAATCGATGTTTTGTAATCAAGCAGTAAAAAATATTTTCGTGCACTTGCGCTGGCTAAACCTTACGAGATACATCAAAATAACGTACTGATTGCGTAATTGTATATCTTAATAAGACTTACAGAAAAGTCTGTAATGGTGTGTGTCTATTTCCTAATGCTAACGCCGGGTACACGTCAGCTAGTTATTATATATAATTTCCATCGTTTTACATTCCAAACTACTGATTTAACTTCTTTCGTGGGGCAATTAAATTGTGACACAATAATTATTATAAACAGTTAAATAAAGAATTGAGTTTCTATTGTGTCCAACAAACAGTTCTCCAACTCATCGTGGAAGGAGATTTTAAATAATAGGTTCTTTGTGTTAAATCAGGGATTTATTAATACTTCGCGTATAACAATGTTGACTCGATAATTGACCTAACTATTAGCTGGCTAAATGAGATCTGAAAACACCAGAGATGTGCAAAATGGGTACCCAAAACCATTTGAAATGCAAAATGGAAATGGGTCAAAACATTTCCATTTGAAAATGCAAAATGGTTTTTAGAAAAGCATTTCAAATGCAAAATGCAAAATACCTATTTTCAAAACGCATTGAAAATGCAAAATGGTTTCTGAGGTCAAACAATTAAAATAATTATAGAATTTTTAAACAATTTTGTCATTTAATAATGGACATGAATGTAGAACAAACATATTAAATGATGGTAAATCCAAAAACACCACAACTACAGATTATGAAGCCACAAAAATTTGCGCGGGACTAATGTTGCCAACGTAAAAACATAGAAACAGCTATCTAACATTTAATATTACAGCGTCATGGCCCCATGTTCAGTATTTGAATCAGTATTTTTTGTAATGGTATCACTCAATTGCCAGGGCTCCTACCAGGGAGCAACTTGATAAATGTAAATTATCTCTCATAGCGAGGTTGAGGTCCGACTGATATTTGGGGCTTATGAAAAAAATATGAGTGGAGATGGAGAAAATGCATTGAGAAAAGCATTTAAAATGCAAAATGGAAAATACCCATTTTGCATGTTGCATTTTGCATTTCCATTTGAAATGGATTTATTTGAAATAAAGCACATCTCTGGAAAACACCAAGTTTGTCTGGGAGCATTCTAACTAGTCCTGGCGACTACTGGCTACTAGCTGCTATCTTGCAGACTTCCAAGCAAGCTCTATGCACTGCCCTCTATGAGTGCATCTATGAAGCTCTTAGCTAATTTACTTCCCAACAGTTTCGTATACAGGTCCATCTGTATACGGAAGATGGACGATGAAAGCTTTAAAGCTATCTAAATTGTTAGCTTTAGCCTCCTTTAGGAAGAAGAAGGGCAATACGACAGACACCAAAAAAATCAATCACAATAATTCTTTTGGCTGAGATAATCTCAAATCTCATCAAGTCAAACTTTACTTTTCACGAGATTATAAAGCCCCTAGTACGCGGGCCAACGATGACAGATGCTTTGATGTGTGAACGAAAAACCGGCGATACTCGGGTTGGCCGGCCAACGGCCAATATACACCAATATAAATGGTCCTGTACACGTTGGGACAGCGAATTGGCCCAATGCGTCGGCCCAACGTATACTGGCAGTTTTACAGATGTTGAGAACGAAAACTGAAAAAATACCTATGTAAAATTAAATTTAAAGATACCCTTGCGTGAGTACCAGATGGATAAAAAAAGTTAATTTTATAATAATTTTGTTTTTGTTAGGAAGCTGAAGATAAGGAAAGAAAAAAAAACTAAGATTGTCGAATTGAACCGTGAGTCTAAAAGGCCTTACACCTTAAACACCTCCCTGAAATCAGAGACAATTTAAGGAGAGTGGTGGTGGTGGGAGTAAAATTGGCGTCTTCTCTACACACCCGCCCCTGCCGCAGTGTGAAACTGATCGTGCAGCAAAGCGCTCGTCGATCAAGACGGCGTAAACAATTTCCAAACATCAGAAAATATGAATGGCTCCGACGCTTTGACCTGATACGTGCGGGCGCCGTCTACTCACGCGGTGATCAAGGAAGCGATCTAGGGTGCTCCCCACCACTGCCCCGATATTGCCTCCGATTGCAGGGAGGTGTGTAAGGTCTTTTAATTTAAACGCAATTGATAACGTCGAAAGGTATCCTGTGTCTTTAAGCATTTGTGTAAAAATAGGTGACTGAGGGCGGGTGTTTAATTTAATTTTAAACTTTTTTGAAACATTCCATACTATCGGTATGCACAAACACATTCAAAAGTATCATCTTTAAAATGAATTGCATTTACCACGTCTTGTTTTAATTCCAAAGATTGTTATTTTAATCAACAGTATCGTTTACTGTAACAAGGTGGACTTCTAAAAATCTAAAATAAAAATAAAATTATATTAACCCCATACAGGGACCCTTAGGAAAGTAATTTCCATCAGGGCCTATGTCATCTTTGGGGATGCTGTGTTCTGGGAAGGAAAAGTTATGCATGTGAGTAGGAATCTAGGGATCAGTGTGTCCAGGAATGACGGACGAACAATATTTCTGGAAGTGGGAGACCACTCCGAGGGTCTCCCCCAAATCAGCCTCTACCGATCTGGCACGACACGCAGCTGGTGGGCAGGCGCATCCTGAACTCACCTCACTCGATGTACCCGGGCTCCCCTGCCAAATCACCAAACGTAGCGAACCACTTTAGGTGTTGTTGTTATTGGGGTGGCAGAGGTGTTGGTTATCCAATAAATGGTTCCCGAGGCGGCGGTACTCAAAAACGCCACCTAAATTGAATTTCACTAATACAAACTAATACTTTTATTACAATTTAAGAAACTATTAAATAATGCTAAGTTCAACGAATTGGTAAAAATTATGCCAATAATAATATTATGACTCGCGATTTGATCTTTGGCCTAAGTGAAACGGATATCCGAGTCTAATAGGAAGTATAGAAGGCACATAACCTCGCGTCCATTAATTATCATGTGATTATTTTATTTGAATATTTTTAAATATAGTTACAAAAGGTAATTGTTTAAATAATTACAATCGTTTTTAACAATGGCTAATTGTGAATTCAACAAATAAAGGAACTGGCGCGTGTATAATGCTAAATATTATTAGAAATGTGCATAATGTTTACAAATGTAAGTAATGCAACACGAATAATGTACGATTGTTTGATATTCATACAAAATGCGACAAACCATTATTTAATACAATTTCAATACTACCCGGCTTCACCTAAGTTTCAACACACTTTGTTCATGTCCTGTGGATTACAGGGAGTAAAAAACTCCTGGTGTCTTTTTCTAGCAAATGACGTAGGCAGACTGATGGAACCTAAACGCAAGCCAAATACTAAGTTTGGTGATTGTGCTTTCGGAGTATCTGGGCCGAAGGCTTGGAATAAACTCCCTCCGGAACTAAGATCCATAACAAGTCCAACAGAATTCAGGTCTAAACAAGGGTCCCATTAGCTCAGTGGTAGAGCGGTGCCCCGGCAAGGCAAGGGTCCTGGGTTCGAGTCCAAGATGTGACCGTATCTATTTCAGATTTTTCTGTTTCAGATTATCGTTTAGAAATCGCTAATATTGTCTTCAATAATTAAAAAACTTACATTTTTAAGCTGTCATACCCTTAAATTAAATATACCATTCCTGAGAGAAAGTACAATTATATCCAATTTTCCAATCATGTCCTAAATCCTTTATCTAAATTACGCTAATAAACAATTAGTTAATGTTTAAGTGTCAATCTTAAGTGACCTGCCAGGTAATTATTGTACTTTATATTATCTCCATATATAGTTAGTAATAACATTGATCATTATAGAAATGTATTATATATTTGTACAGTTCCCTTGAGGTGATTTTGCACAAAAACGGCGCTATAAAAATCATCCAAATGTTATTAATATTCTTGCGAAACGTCACGGAGAAGCAGTTTCTCTTGCTTACGCCTACTTATTGTTATCAGCGCAAAAGGGATAAGAGTATACGATCATCGAATTTAAATATAACATTTTCGAATAGATTTTAATACAGTGTGTTATTTTTACTATAGTAATAATTTTTATTAAATTTTCTTTTTGAAACAAACATTCTGTATGCAAGCAATGATCGGTGTGAGTAGGTATTGTGTCTGTATTAACTATATACTATAACAATGATCAAATAAAAGTAATTTAAAAAATGTCCTCTAACTTTAAAAAAATCACGATAGAGTGCAAAATGAAATGAAATGCAAAAATCTTATGCAGAACTGAGCACAATGCAATTATATTTTATGAATTTTCCCTTCGAGGTAACGAATTCCGAATAAACCGGAAAATGAATAGGCCTTTTGATGGAGGCTTTCTGGCATTTTTATTTCGCAGTAGAAAAACTCGAGCGTCTACTCATTGTTTCCACCCTTTGTCTAAATCAGAGGTTCCCAAACTTTTTTGCCCCGTAGACCACTTGCCAAAATTTTTTTTTCCGTAGACCCCCTGCCTGCCGAATATTGAATTTTCCTAAAACTATTAACGTCCCATGTGATAATCATTTATTTTTATCTTAAAAAGATTCCCTATCATTGCCTGTCCAACAACTGGGTGGTGGTATAGTTCTTCTGTATTTACACTCTGCAGACAGGGGCGCCCTAGAATGAGCCCTGGTGAGGTATTACACCAAATGAAAATGAATCAGTATCAAGCAACGGGAATCTCTTTCTGTAGGTAGCCCTACAGAACTAACCCTTAAGTTCTTTGTCAGTGCTTATTCCGGTCAGTTCTTCTTGTCACATGATATCTGATTCTTCAACGTTCCATTTCCATAGTCAAAATGTCCTCAAACTTAATTTTGAAGTCTGTATGAAGTGCATTTAAATGTTGAACGTCATTTTTACCCTGGACGTTTTTCAAAAACAAGTTGGGGAACTAGGAAAATTCGCGGCTTCCAATGTGCAATTTTTTGCTTGAATATATTAATTCTGACGAGAAAAGGGACGTAGGCTCTATTTATATACCTCAATTAACAACTTTACGAAATATAAAAATACAAATATCAAATAAATAATTTCTCAGTCTATTATATTTGTGTTAGGTCTATTGTGTCATTTACGGAACTCCTAAATGTTAACTTGAGGTAAATGGGGGTTCGCTCGTATGTACCCCCATTTGAATCTCATGGACCCCCAAATTTTTAACTCGGTGACATAGACCCCCAGCAAGCCGAAATCGACCCCTGGGGGTCCATATAGACCACTTTGGGAACCTCTGGTCTAAATGGAGTATCCCGCAATATTGTATATCGCTGTGCTCTTCATTTATAGGGCGAATAGTGTGTTAAAGGAGGATGGAGATCAACAAACAACAAATGAAGCAGTAAATAATAGTGGAAATGTTTAAATATATGTTCACTTAATCGTGCCACGTCTTCCACCCGACTTCTTCTACCATTAACTTTCGTATCATCAAAAATAATCCAATGCACTTGGATTTTCTTTGAATTTAAGTGTCATTTTTATAATCGTAACTGATTATGTGAAGAGATTCAGACAAGAGATAAAGTACCTACCTACCTATAATAGTATATTTTTTTCACCAGATAATTATTTTAATTCTAAGAAGTTAATTCTAAGATTTTTAGATTTTTCAAGGGTCTGCGCTTTTTAGCTAACATTCAATAATTATCAATCCCACAATTATAATATCCTGTGATTTTTCACGGGTCTGCGCTAGCTCTTTTACAATATTGATAACTATTTTTAGACTAGCTATCCTTAAATGACATTTTAGGTCGTCTGAGTACAACATAATTGAATATGAATTTGATATAAAATTATTTTAATAATTGCATATTACATCATAAATTATTATGTTAGATTATACGTTTATAGGTATGTAAACATGTTGTGCAGGTAACAACGCTCTGTCAACAAGGAGCCATTAAAAAGTGGGAAATTTATCTGAAAAAGCAGAATAAAAACAGTAAGAAATATACAGGATTTAAATAGAGTTGACCTGATGACATTAGACTGGATCACCGGTGTAATGATAAAATATTTAGAAATCAAATGAGCAAATTATGATCATTATTATGGACATACAAACGGGATGGAATCTCGCAATAATATAATAAACAATAATATGATAGACAATAATATAATAAACAATAATATAATACACAATAATATGATAAACAATAATATAATACAAAATAATATAATAAACAATAATATAATACACAATAATATGATAAACGATAATATGATAAACAATAATATAATACACAATAATACGATAAACAATAATATGATTAACAATAATATAATTAACAATAATATGATTAACAATAATATGATTAACAATAATATAATTAACAATAATATGATTAACAATAATATAATTAACAATAATATGATTAAACAATTACATAATAAACAATAATATGATTAACAATAATATAATACACAATAATATAATACACAATAATATAATACACAATAATATAATACACAATAATATGATAAACAATAATATAACACTTTGCAATAATTATTATTTGCTACTTAAAATTTGAAAATATGTAGAAGTCTTCATGGTCGAATAATTAATACAAAAGTGGATGGAAGAAGTCGGCGATCCTCCAAGAAAAGATATTCATATTTATTTGTTAGAAATATATGTATGTACATACTAGGTAGAACCTAAAAAGTTTTGTACGCTAAAGTTACTTAGAGATTTATTATGTCTCAAAACTAATTAATAGGTAAAGGGAAGAGGAATATAAGATCAGGATAGGAAATGCTCACTATACATTCCGTACTCATGAATTAATTTATGATCGTACGCATTATAAATAAAATGACTTCTGTGCGATATTTCTGAGGGATAAGAATGATAAGAATGTCTACGTTTTGAAATTTTGTGTTGAACAAAAAACATGACACGATCAAGTGAAACAGATGCATGAGACAGGTTACATCAAAAATCTGAATAAAATAAGTGTATGGTTCACGGAGGATGTCAAGTAAGGTGTTCTATCCCCTTTACTTACCATATGCGGAGAAAAGTATAGTAATTGTTTTTAAAAATTCAAATGAGACAAAAAAAAGATAAATACGCCATTAATTAAATACATCATGGGAAAGTTTTAGTCAAAGCATTTGTAAACAGTTTTATGAGACATATTTATAAAACCTCCTAGATGGCAAGATCGGGACATTGAATCAAATCAGCCTACTAATTTGCAAGAGTTAGGAGGCTGCTTTGAATGAGTGCCCGGCCTTGTAATCTAGGAGGTTTTGATTATAATAACACTTTCCTTTAAAATCGATAAATTTCCCCATGTGGTGAGGGAAATGCTCTAACCTCTAACGGTCCGGCCCGCCATGTGAGCTCCGTTCTAGAGATTTGTCGGCATTTGAACATAATGTTCTCATGTCTCCGGAATCGCGGTCGTTACAGTTCAACGCACGTTCTGCAAAGAGTTCATGTTCATAAAAGATGTATCACAGTAAATCTCGATTTAACGGTATAAAATGTGAAGAAAAATTAAACGGTTAGTGGATTTTCCGGTTAAAAGAAACATATTTTTTTAAATGCCCCATTTTTGTTATGTCAAAACTTTAATTATATGAAATTCCCTCGATGAAAAAAAAACAAAGTAAGCTCCGAAAATTATTGAATTATTTTGTTTTGTTCTATTATTTAATACGTTATAGGTATGAAAAAATCACAGTGTATCTTACAAATACAACTAAAGCATTTGTCGATATTTTTGCTCTATTTCAAACGAGTGGTGTTTTATTAAATATTTTCACTTAATTATTATCGTTTTTTTTTTACTTATCTTCCTTTCATGTCATCTTTGAACGCTTACTAAGGGGACTTAAGTAGATTCCGGTTGAGAGTAAATCGAGATACTGGTGTATATTTAACGGAACCTTACTGGCGCGCCGTGACGTATCGGGGGCCGCATGTCCGGGCCCGGGGGAACTTTCACAGATCTAAGGTTTCGGATGTTAGATGGCCCTTTACCGAGAAACCGCCTTTATCGGAATACAAAATGCAAAAGTTGTTTGGTTCAGAAAACTAAAACACTGGTTTGACAGAAAATATTTCTAGGGTGAAAAATGAACGTAAAAAAAATATGTCCGTACGAAAAGAGAAATTGTACGTTTTCCGATGTTTCAATATAAAATTTTCGCTGTCTGTCTGTTAGAACGTTTGTCCCACTTTTAAGTATCATATTATCGTATATACTTCATACTATATATACGTATACACTTACGATATATATATCATATTAAATAGTTTACCCAAATGTAACAGTTTAGGCAAATATAGAATACGAACAATCATTTGGTTCAAATCATCAGACATACTCGTAACTCATTCGGGAGTGGGTCTGTCTGTGAATTATTGTAACTCTAGTTCAATGAACTCAGATTAGTTTAGATTTTTTTTTTAAATTGGATCTGATTGTGTCAAGAATTCAGGCAAGCGATAAAGTACCTACCTGTAATGCAGCACTTTAACAAACAAAAAAATATCTGTCATTTTCAAAAATACAGACAAGCGATAATGTACCTACCTATAGGTGCGTACCCTTTCGTAAATACTTTTTTTGATCATTCTGCAACAATTTTAATGTCCATGTTCTAATTATTTACAAAAACCTTCAGCTACACAAAACCTACATTAAAATATTCCGTTTGATTTAAGGTTTTTCTTTTACATGTTCAAAATATTATTATTCAATTTTTACTCATAAATAAAAAAAAGTTTATTTATTAACAATTACTGCTGTGTAATTTTTTTCTCCTTCTGAAGGCATTATCAAAAACTTTTGATGACTAACTTACTTATTCAAGCGAAGTTAAATTTACTTTACTTTACCTTACTCTAGCGAAATTTATTTTACTTTACTTTACCTTACTATAGCAAAGTTTACTTTACTTCACCTTACTCCAGCGAAGTTTATTTTACTTTACCTTACTCTAGCGGAGTTTACTTTACTTTACCTTACTCTAACTAAGTTTAGTTTACTTTACCTTAGTCTAGCGAAGTTTACTTTACTTTACCTTACTCTAGTGAAGTTTACTTTACTTCACCTACTCTAGCGAAGTTTATTTTACTTTACCTTACTCTAGCGAAGTTAAATTTACTTTACTTTACCTTACTCTAGCGAAATTAACTTTACCTTACTATAGCAAAGTTTACTTTACTTCACCTTACTCTAGCGAAGTTTATTTAACTTTACCTTACTCTAGCGAAGTTTACTTTACTTTACCTTACTCTAACTAAGTTTACTTTACTTTACCTTACTCTAGTGAAGTTTACTTTACTTCGCCTACTCTAGCGAAGTTTATTTTACTTTACCTTAGTCTAGCGAAGTTTACTTTACTTTACCTTACTCTAGTGAAGTTTACTTTACTTTACCTTAGTCTAGCGAAGTTTACTTTACTTTACCTTAGTCTAGCGAAGTTTACTTTACTTTACCTTAGTCTAGCGAAGTTTACTTTACTTTACCTTAGTTTATTCAAAGCATTCTCGAACACTCCTGGTGCTAAAAATACGGTCACATGGTTTGCCTCCAGCTCGTCGAAATGATACGCGGATATCAAGTCTATCAATTTGGGTGTCTATGTTTGAATCAGATACAGCACGCGCGTAAAGCAGCAATACCAAAGCAATCTCGTTAATATGATAACAGGAAGGAAAGACGCCCGGCGTTTAGTAACAGTTCATCCCGGAGAGTGGTCCATGCGCTGTATAATTCACAGATCCGAGCAGACGGAACGCCCGCCCAACTAAAACCACTGAGGCCGCCAGTGGGCCACGGCCAGTAACTACCGCCGTTATTATGTGCGACCGCTTTCGCGGGGAATAAACATCAATTTGTAAAATTGAACCAAAGCTCGCTCCGGTGTGTGTTTGTTGGGATTTATTATAGCACTGATAGTTGGAGTATTTTTTAAAGGGGGGTCTACAAACACATAACAAATATGGATAGCGGGACCAATAAGAACAGTGACAAATCAGAATACATAAGTGATACAAAACTACGAAAACTAGGTTAGGTTTTTAGGATAGTTTTTTTTCATCACTTTTAATGTTTTTATCTCTTTTCAAAACTGTTCTGATGGTACACGGAACCCAAAATGTACATAAATATTAATAATAGTGCAGACCAATGAAAAATTACGATGGATTATTTTTTTCTAATGTAATTTCCAGTGGAGGGTACTCTCAGTATCGCCCTGGTAATAAGACCACCATTCAGAATTAAAACGTTGCTTGAAATGGCTTTGGCCTTGTTTGGTGACTAGATCTGAATAGCCAGGTACTTCCCTACCTCCTTCCCCTCCCCACTACCTTCAGCCTCACAACATACCCTAATCAGGGATGCCATAGTCTCACTGGCTTCAGACAGTTAGGAGAAGTTTCACAATCTCAAAAAATAATGCAAACATACAAAAAAAATTAATTTTAAAAAAATGCACAGCCGAAAATGGGCCCCGATAAACTGATTGTAAGACAACTATGCTGACCATTGGCACCACCAACTATTAGTAAGAACGACGGCATAAATACTACGTACTGAAAATATGGGAATTTATGTATTTTAGAATGTTACATATTTACATCACATACGAAATTATAGGGTGTCATTATATTATTATGTATGTTTGTATAGATACACATAATTATCATCCGATTCCAGAGTAAATAAATATATAATAATGTCACCTTGAGCCACAGAAAAAAAAATCCACAGGTATACTAATATACCTAGGAAACGAGTTATCAGGCTAAAAGAATCTTGAAGGTAATTAATTATAGCAACCGGCGATTATCTCAAGATTTCTTTAAATTAACAACATTGTTGAGTCAACCAACAACAAGAACATTTTGAATTTATCGTTCAAAGCAATCCAAAAAACGCAATTTAAAAAAAAAAATGGTTTTGAAATTCGATTTTGTTTTCTTGTTTGAATATATATGAATAAAATGGAATCTTGGAAGAAGGTATTAACCCACTTTCCGACATCCAATCGTGCTGAGACTCGGCAGATAGACTCGTTGTAGATGACAATGCACTCTATCAATTTTGGTGGCATTCACGCCTACACACATTCTGTAGGTTCAATCCTAAAAAATATGTATATTTTTAACACCTAAACATATTTTTCATACAAACTTTATGGACCAAATGCTGCCTTGCGTTGGGATAGGTTAGAATTCTTCTTATCTCCCCGATACATAACGTTGCCGTCGTGCGATAGTAGTTCATTAAATTACCTGAAACAAAATAAATCAACCGATTAATTCTATTATTTAAAAAAAATTCCGGAGGTAAAGTGAACTAACTTCGTTGTGGTATTTTTTAGAAGTTAAAGATAAATAAATTTTTTAGAAATTCCAACGTTTTAAGGTAGTTTTTAGGTAAAAAGAAAGTTAAATTGTTTGTATGGGAAAATATTTTAGTATGGGAAAAAAAAGTTGGGATTTAATAAAAGTGTTTTTTTCTTTTTTACTTCTACCATCATGTAGAATTACCTCCCGAAGTTGGTGCACTTTACCAGTGCACCAACTTCGGAAGCCAGTATGAGTATAGCATCCCCGAATGGGGTATGTTGTGCGGCTGAAGGTCGTGAGATTGAAAGGAGATGGGGACGAGGAAGGTGGAGAATGTCTGGCTATTCATTTATTCATATCTGGTCACCAAACACGGCTAAAATACTTTTAATTTTCAAATCTGAATGGTGGTCTTTCACCAAGGCGACATATCTACATATTGTCTACCTTCTACTACGACCATAGAGCTACAATAAGAGGCGCTACTGCGTACCAGTATCTTGTCAAAGCTATTTTATATGTATTAGAACGATAAGGTAGTTTTAGTTAGAGCCTTGGTAGAGTTGGAGGTAAAAAAGCGAAACCTATTTTTTCGCTTCATGTCTCATCTAAATATAATGCACCAATGACTTATTGTATGTTCTCTGACTTTATGGTGACCACTAGTCAGTTAATATATTTTAACCATTTGGTACTTTCCAAAAGATTTCTGAATCAAAGGTAAAATAAAATTCAGCCTTATCAGTATTGCTTTCCTGCGAACTTATTTTTGTAAACACATGATTAATTTTGTGGAAATCTATCGTGATTTTATGGTAAAATCGCATTTTTATCTGGCACTTAAAGTGTTATAAATAATCGACAGTAAATTATTAAGAGTTAAGCCAACGATGGAAGGACGGCTTATGGAGAATACTAAAAGTTAAAAATTAAAGATTATATAGAGAGAATAATCTATTTACAAGTCGTCTTATCATAAATGCATGGGCCCGGCCGCGAAATAAGTTACTTTGGACCGATGTTATCAGTCAGATTAACGTTTTCAAACAAGACATCAATTTTCCTGATTTTACGATTATTTTAACAATGTTGTTGATTTAATAAAAAACTAATTTTGCTTGTTGCGGTGCATAAACACTATAGATGCTGTAGATCATTAATTACAAATGTATTACGGATGTTTTCAATGGTTCTTTGATTGGTCGATTTTTTAAACGGATGTTATTTCATTGTGATTAATCTTCCACCTCTAGCCAACGTTTCGGATAGCGTTAATTTCCATCACCAGGGCAGAGGTTTAGATTGTGATTATGTGTAGTGTCATGTCATCTCATCTTAGGGCCGGTATTTCAGTATAATGAACGTGGTTTTCGGCGTTAAGTTTTGGTGTAGCCGTCAAGTACCGGATACCAAGAACTATTAATATAAGCCCCATTGTCCATGTTAATATTAATGGACTTTTGTGGATTTCAATTACCTTCGTAATTAGACGTGCTCGATGCATTTAATTAAAAAAAAATAATAATATGTTTGCAGTTTTGAGATAAACTTGGAAGAATGTATCACATTAATAGGATAAGAAAATACTGTTTAAGCTTTAAAACGAGAGTTATGTTTATAATGAGTTATGCACGGAAAGATTATTTTTAGTGCACATACGATTAATGTCATTCAATCATTTAATTTATTTAAGATATCTATACTTTTCTATCAGGCGATTCAGCGACCTCACCTGATGGACGATAATTTAATTTATCTTATTCATTTAATGCTTTTTGACAAGCTGATATTTGTAAGCTTGTATAATATTCAAACAGCGTTACGTCAAAAGCTAATAAGCCATTTTTTACAAAACAATAAATTAGTGAAAACATGAGGCATGAAATAAAATAAAAACCTTAACTAATTGCACGAAACTAAATTAGAATTGTTGATCCACACAATAGCACAGCGCAGCTTCCGCGTATAACTCAATAATAAGTGATGCAAATGAAGACATTTCCTAGAAATAATATTATCTACGTCATCTGGCTTAGAGAAGCTGGGCTATATTATTATTTTTGTATATTATAACCTAATAGGCTCTTTCTCCATCTGAACCTTTGCATTGCGAGTCGGCCAGAACCGCAGAGGAAAAAAGACGGTACCATAACAATTTTATAAAACCCGCCCACGGCGCATAATGCAAAGCTTTTTCATTATAAATATTGGAGTTTTGTGGGATTTCTGAATATGCGGGATTAAAGTTTAATTTGCTAGTTCGGTAATTGCATACTATCACGGTAATTTTTCGATTAAAGTTAATACTGAAACAAAATGAAGGAGTATATTTATTGCACAGTGGAAATGGTGTAGGCGAGCCCATAGAGATTTAATATTAAAATAATTTCGGGTTAAAATGAGTATACAAAAAAACTCCGCCGTGTTTTAACGTGTTAATTAGGTGGGCGACATATTATGCTATACGCATCATGGCTTAGCCTATTTCAGCATATCGCTCGCCATACACCACCAACGGGAATGTATGGCGTGCGATATGCAGAAATAGGTCAAGCCACGAGGATATAGCGTGGTCTCTCACAGGCCTCGGACGGTCGCCCCCTCAATGCCCTCTGGAGACGGGAGACGGCCAAACTTACTCCATAAACGGTTATTTGCATACATTTTGAATTTAATTTAACTGTTGTAAATAGTTTTGAATTTAATTTAACCGTTGTAAATAGTTTTGAATTTCATTTAACTGTTAATATTCTACGTATGCATTGTTATTTTGTCAATTATTGGTTATTATTTCGAAATATGGAATGTATCGCGTTATACTACCCCTGCATACATTCTGGAATAAACTACATATACATATGGCATTGTATATGGCACATATGTATATGGCATTGTAAAAAAATATACAGTGCCAGGGAGCATTTTTCCCTTTTACTGCGTCAACTGGGGGTAAGGGTGCTTAAATGTAATTAAGTATAATCTTTTCTACCCGGTGAGCAAGCTGCCTTTAGCTACTACTGTAGGGCTTTTTTTAATAGAATAAACTATTATTAATCAAAATGGACATTTTACAAAGACATAATAACGTTTTTTTCTCTACACTGTGTTATTTACCATCGTATTATTGTCTACAATTTCTATATAGTTTATCATTTCATCACTCGTTCGTAGTATGCACGTAAATTCATGATTTTGAGAATTTTGTAGGAAATTCTAACAGGACATGAAGTATTTATAAAACGTTTTGAAACGAATGCAAAGGGCAACCAAAGTAACTAGATAACCTACTAACCGGTTTATCGTGATAAACGTTCATGGCTTAAACGTTTTCCACTATAATATAAGAGCATGGAAATACGGACAAAAATAGAACTGTCCGGAATACAGCAAGGCCAAACAAACCATTGTCAAAAGCAGACCAACTATGTGTTTGTCAAGAGGTTCTCGTTGCTATTGAAACGATAACAGAAAACAGACGATAGTATAATAGAATACATAATTTTGAAGAAATATGAAAATGACTTCGCGAAAAGAAAGCGAGATATCTTTCTTAATTGAAAAACATAAATTATTCGGGTGTCGACATATTTACGAACGTTTTCCAAAAGTTAGTGAAATTTCGACGGTTCCCGCTTTAATAATGTCCCCAACGTATGGGCGCCAGCGATGTTGATGTTTTTTCTGGCCCGCGAAAGTGAACATTGGGGTATATTTTTCGGGGTTTATTGCGAGAGCTGTCAGGGGCACGATGCTTATCGGCTACATCGCTATTTGTTAAATCAATCATGTTATGGGATGATAACTGACTGAATTTTGCCGGAAAACTGAACATTTGGCCATATTTTCGTGGGTTTATTGCGGGAGCTGCCAGGGGCACGATCTTATCGGCTACATGTCGTTCGATCAATCATATTGCGAATGATTACTGACTGAATTGCCGCGATTATCGATTTACAATCAATTTAATAAAAATTTATTTGACCTTTATGTAACAATAAATAAATTATTCAATAAGATTGATGAGATTCAAGATGATTATTTATAAAATATGGAAAATAAATAGGCAATAGCCTCCGTCAACTTGTTCGATTTTTTCTGTCAACCCTTTTCTTCTTTACTGCAATTCATTATGCCTTGTATTGTCGTACTGCTTACATTTCTTTGAAATTCAACAATAATTTTAATGTAAAAAATCTGAGTCAAGTATGTTCAGCTCGTAACGCTATTTCCATTAAGGTTTCAATCAACCTGTTTCCATGATCTACAATAGACAAGACGCCAATTGACATATTGTTCCATCACAATTAAAAATAAAACTATAATTTACTAACTATAGCTCCCCCTTAACACGAGTTATTCTCAATTAGGGAGTATTAATTAAATTAACAGCTTAGAACTTGTTTTTTTTTACTACAGACAGACTTGACAAGTTTGCAAACGAAGAATATCGCGGGTGGCGGGGCACAAATTAAATGTGTCCGCAATTGTCTATCTGCACACGCGCTCTCGGTTAAGCATTAATCTTCCTTAATTTTTTTGTTACGTATAAGATTCGCACACCGATGTCTGAATTTGATCTGTGGATTCCTTCCATATACCAGAAAATTCAAGAACTTGGTTATTTATGCTAGGCAATTTTGGCACTTTAAGTTTCGTCGTTTTGCTGCATCGAAATCAATCTTTAGTGTTGTTTATAAAGTGTGACGGGAAACTAAATTATAACATGCCCTTCTTCCTTCACTTAATCACATCCTCTTCAACTCCCGCATTAACAAATCCCTTCCTACAGCCCCTTTACTAAACCACCTCACAACGTTGCCAACCGGATGGCGTTAAGTTCCCCTGCCTATTCTTATGCTACGTATACATCCGCGAGCCGAACTGCCGAACTGAACCGCAACTTATGGGAAAGAAACGAAGCAACCGCAAATGGCGCGAAACGCCGCTTGCAGTTGATTCGTTTCTTTCCCGTAATTAGTGGTACGAGTCGCGTTTCAGTTCGCAAATGTATACGTACCCTTACTCAGTACAAATCGCTGCGTCTCGTAAAATATGTATGTATAAATTACTTAATAAACGGCGATGAGTTGCCGGCAATGAAATCAATTGTTTTTAATACTAATTAATAATCTTTATGTCCCACCCGCATTCAAACCAGCGGGTTTTTGAATTCTCCTCGAAAGCCGTTTATACAATATTTGTAGTTAGATTGACATGTCGACAGAAGCCATGTTTCATGAAATGGTCCACTAATTGGCGGCCGACATCATTCATTCATTCATAGCGCCCGAGATTCAGAACGGAAATTACGGTTTTAAACGGAAATTAATTTGCGAGGCTTGTTATCGACACGGAATCAATAACATCCCCTGGCATTATATCCGCATCTTCGGGAGAGATGAAAAATCCTGACGGAAAATCGAATTGAGACGGCTGAAGCGGGTTGACATTTCCATTTGGAATTTTCAATGCGTTCAGGTTATGAATTTAAAATTTCAAGTGTTGAGCAACATAATAATTTTTAGTTCTGGAGCTTCTTGACAAGACAACATCGAAAGCTGAACGAGTATGGAATATTAAAAAGGCTTTGTACAAAACTGTTGTCATATAATATAATATTTTCAGGTAACGGAGTGTTACATAATTTAAAAGAATAATTTTCGAAGAAAAGTTCTTCTTTCTACATGGTTTTCGCTTTGTCATGGCATTATTCATTTAATTAAAAGAAAATAAGTAAATTAAAACTATGTTTAGATCACTTTATATTGACAGACGATCATCGTGTTTCTTTTCTTCATCACTTCTTCAGGAATAGTATACCGTTATACAAAGAAGTGGTTATCTTAGACGAAACACGTTGATTGGGTACAGCTATGTACCCACGCTCGTTCATGCTCGATGGTTTTACGCTCATTCGAACATATCTCAATTCGACTCGTTCAATATGCCCGATGCGAAAAAGATTCAAAGGCCGTAATTCTTGCTCGATTTTCGACAGAAATTTACGAATTGACCGAGCGTCTCGGTGGTATAAAGGGTGTTAAGGGACGTAGGTACTTGACTTACTCAAACCTTGTCCTCCAATAATTAATTTGGAGTAAAAAATTAAATTAAATTTTGGGGTCCGGTGACTTTTTAAAACCCGTAGGAATTGGATAGTTAGGGTCGGGGTGAGGAGTTGGGCGGTTACTGTGGAAGAAAAAAAAATGGTTTTAAGAAAAAAAAAATTTAAAAAGTCACCGGAGAAAAAAAAATCAGCATTTTTTACTCCAAATAATGTCAGGAAATCACTGATTAAAATAAGTTTAGTATCATAAACTGTGTATATATACAGCTGTGGACGCAACGCAAGCATGGTTCCAAGTCAAATTGTTCGATCGAGCAAAATCGTTGAACATGAATATAAACGTGTGTACACAGCTCATCAAAATAAAGTGGTATAATCAAAATGTCTTAATAAAATTATTTTTTTACACATCAGATCAGGCAGAAAGTCTATAAGTCTATGTGAATGTATATGTACAAAACTCTGGAGTCATGAAAATTTGCCCATCTCTGTTTAGATTTTCCAGGTCAACGTTACATATGTGATGACGTTATTTGCATTATGGGTTATGAAGCTTTGAAGAATCTTTGAAACAACTGTCAGAAATAAGATATAATAATTTGTTCTATATTTCTCAATAAGAAAAAAATTGGTGAAATCTCGTGGGCTACCAGTTATAATTATTTATAAACATGACAAATAATGCCATGTTAATGCGACCATTAAAACGATTGTGTTCGTTTAAAACAACAATCAAATCATTTTTATACACTTTTATTGACACGTTACGACGTTATAAAAGTCGGCAGTACATTTATTTACCACATAATATAATTCTCAAAGGCGGATAAAATGTAAAAGATACAGCGAATAAAACCTGCCGAAAGAATGGGGTAAATTCACCCACAGCTCTCGATAATTAATTATTCGCCAGCGGGGGCTGGTGGTCGCTTTTCCGGACCGCTGAATTTACTACAAAATAAATACCGTATATAAAAGTAGTTAGTCGCTTACATTGATGCTCGATTCCAATCAACGGTTACAAAGGTATATCGGGAAACATTTACAATTAACAAAAAAAATAATATTAGGTATGTGATAGATGAGTATTTCATATTTATTTTTATACACACCTACCTTTACGTATTAGCATTATGTACACCGTTACCTCTACGTATTACCATTATGTATACTATTACCTTTACGTATTGATTATATATATTTATATAGGATTATTATTCTTTGTCTTTATTTATTTGCATTGCTAACATCGTGCCTTTTTGTCTAAAAATATTTTTTTCCAATTTCCAACTGCACGTTTTTTAAAACGATTTAATTAGAAAAAATGTTAATTTCTTGTATCTATTTGACTTTTTTAAATAACGAGGGATATTATAAAAAGTAATGTTTTATTACCTTCCTTTTTGGAACAAATTCTAGCGAAGTCTTGACTTGACCTGTCACTTCAACTGTATTTTGTCCTTTCTTTAAGATACGATATTCTTTACTCTTTAATTAACATTTTTTTAATAAAATGTAGTGGTTTTGTAAATTGGACGCAAGTCCGTTAATAAATAAATAAATGATTAATGATTCCCTCACAGCGATCTCCCGCGCTGAGGATTTCATTTACGTATTATTAAAATTTAGTAGTGGGAATAATATGAAGAAATTATAAAAAATATTCTATAATGTTTTTCCTGCAATAAATATAATTGTATTACAAATAAATATAAATGTTTTTTAGTATAGTTGAGTGGTTTAGGTTTCAGTCTTTATTTGGTGTCAATATATTTTCTATTTGGCTCGAGCTTTTTATTTTAGATTTGAATGTTAATATATTGTTGCGAGTTTGAAATATTTTTGAATGAGAGTGGGATTTTGGTGTGATGGAGTTTAGTACGATAGTAAAGGAAGCTTTTTTGTCCAAATGTTGTATTATAATTGTAGGATTTGTGAAACTATGTATAAAATAATTGATAATAAGACCGTGTTTGAAGTATGAAATTTCTATTAGGGGTGCAAGTGAAAATATTCTATACCTAAAATCACAACACAGGATTGACCCTTAAAAATCGCTTGGCGAAAATAATTAATCGAATGGAAGACGAGAAATGGGGGAGTACTGCCAAATGACGGCAGGCATAGTCCAGTGGTAACGCATTGGACTGCCATTCCGAAGGTCGCGGGTTCGAACCCGGCGTGCGCAAATAAATTTTATTTGATTAATTTGTGTTATTTCACAATTAATTAATTAAAATAATATATAGTATGTTTGCGGCACGTTCCAGAGTGGAAGATACTACCAGTATCGCCCTGGTGTAAGACCACCATTCAGAATTGAAACGTTGCTCCAAATGGCTTTAGCCGTGTTTAGTGACTAGATCTGAATAGCCAGGTACTTCCCCACCTTCCTCTTTCCCTTCCCCACTTACCTTCAGCCTCACAACATCCCCCAATTGGGGATGCCATAGTCTCGCTGGCTCCAGACGGGAGCAGTTGGGACTCTTGTGAGGTATTCACTATAAAAAAAAAAAAAAAAAAAAAAAAAAAAAATAGGGAATTTACGAGGATATTTGAGCAATATAGACTCTCAGACACCCGGTAATTTGGCAGCAAGGTTAAAAGCATCAGGTTTTCTCCTTTCGATCCTGAAAGAGTTCTTCCTCACATAGAAGAAGACAACGCTAAAGGCATAGACCAATCTAGTACAGAACTTTACCGGAGGAGCTAGATTTTTACATTAATCCCACACAAGAGGCCCTGAAGAAAATAATTTCCCTCGGGGCATGTGACATCTTTTGGGATGCTCTGTCGAAGGTCTTTTGAAGGAAAGGAAGTTCTGGGAAGGTAAAAGGTATGAGGGTTAGGTAGGAATCTAGGGATCAGTATGTCCAGGAGTGACGAACATATGGACATATTCCTACTGCGGCGCAAGACGAAGGGATCGAGAGACCAGTTGGAGAGGTCAAATGGTCTCCCCAAACCAGCCACCCACCACGAACCCGGCCGCCCCTGCTCACCAAACGAACCGAACCACTTGGGGTGACCTATGAGAGAGCTGTTGGTTATCTAATAAATTGTTCCGCACCGACAACCGAAATTAGTATTAGCGATTGATAGTAAACCTAGCAGAACGACCAGCCTTGTAAATTGACATTTCAGCCAGGCGTTTCACACCTAGTACGTAAATGCAATATGTCAGCACGGATATCAAATGTTTATAATACGTGTATAAATATGTAAATTTATATGAAATGATTAAATAAATATGTATGGACTACATGGCAAAAATCAGCTATAATTATGAGAAAATCAATACTTCTTCATTCGAATGAATTATTATTATCGAAATATTTTAATCCTGAAAAGCAATCGATCATTTCTAAAGAGTTATCTAGATTGTGCCCATCATTAAAATACGGAGATTAAGTCAATGGCAAATAAATAGAAAACAGTATAATAAAGTGCCAATTCAACGTCCCATAACGGAAGAAAAGTTACAACCGTGACATAAATCGTAATGATTAGTATATAATATAGGCACAAATTTTATGAAAGGCTCGCTTTTCTAACGATCGACCCAGCGCCAGATAACCGATTCACATTCAAGAACAGAGAATTGAAATGTATGAATGGATAAAATTGCCATTAGCAAACTTTTGATTTCTCGATAACCGACATTTTTGTAAAGGCTTCATGAATCTAGCGGTTTGCGGACGCATTGAGCAGAAAACAGATTAACACATGGAATCAGTATAAAGCTGTTTCAAAAGGATTTTGAACACTGAATAGATTTTAAACACTGAATTGATTTTGAACCCTGACCGACCTTCCGGCCATAGGTAAAAAGGCGTATTAAAATTTATAATAATACATGCTATACCATTGCTATACCCATCCTTGTTTTTAACAGGAATGCTCGATTTCAACACCTTCGAAGCACGCAGAAAAATATTTTTAGGCAAACGTTTTTTAACTAATCTCTGGAAGGATACTTAATCCACTTATATTGAAAGACGTTAACTTATATCTGCTTAACAAGTATACTCATGGAAGATCCCATGCACTGTTTTCGTTGCATACTCCGAAAGCGAGGACTTCTGCCTATCAGAACTCGCCAAACAACAGAGCGTCTCATTTTTAACGTCACACAGTTAGCAACTATCTTTTGACGCATGTCACAAAATAGTAAAACTGCCTCCATGACATTTTATACTTACATGTACCTCAAATTCGTGAACTTCTCCGTAATACATTGGTGCATAACCGTTTTATAAAGAACATGAATAAATAAATAAATATTATAACCCAGGAATTCAAATTGAGAATACAAAATAATTCAGAGAATTCAAATCAGGACAGTTACATGCAAAATGTAATCCGTCAGGGTTGGTTGGAAGTCAACAAACAGGCAGAAACTCTGATTTAACCAGCTAAAACTTTCGAACAGTGAGCTCTGAATATATTTGGAAATGTGAAGTTTCTAGGAGAAGATGCTAGATAATGAGCTTTGAAATATTCATTTCCACACATATTAATTAAAATCTTGAGCGAAGATGGGGAATAAAGCATTTTTTTCTATAAAAATTAAAATTAAACGCCAAGCACATCTAGAACAGTGAGCTCCTGGTGAATTCTTGGTGAATCAAGAATCTAATTTCTAAAGCCAAGTAACCTATATTTATATTAGGGTCCAATCCGACGATCCACAGACCACAAACGGAATTAGAACCTAAACAAAGACAATTTTAATATTGAAGAAGTAGAAGAAATTTAATACTTGGTAATCACTATCCATTACTAATTATAACTTAACACTAACAAGGAAATGTTTACTAAAGATTGTAAAAAAAATAACTTCTTATGTAGGATAAAGGGAAAATTAGACCTTAAAACAAGGAAATTGGTCTACAACACCACTGTAACATCCCGCCTGAACTACTGCACAAGTGTCATTTTTTTAGCAATAAAACGCAAGTTAAAAGAATGGAAATGATACAGAATAGAGGTATGAGGTATACTAAGATAAAATGAATGTAATGCCAACTTAAAATTCTAAATGTGTGGCAACGTTGGTCTATAATAACCTAGTATTTATTTACAAGTTAAAAAATAAAATGTTACCAGATTATATGTTAAAAAGTATGACTGTACTACGAGAATCTGCAACGATTTTAGGCTTCCGTCGACAAATTTATCGGCAACACAAAACAATATTTATTACAGGTTTCAAAATGTTCAACGAACTCCCTTTAAATGTTAAGGAAGTCAGAGTCAGAGGCAGTTTTTCGTGGGTTATGTCTCAATGATGTGAAGTCCAAAGTACGTAGGTAATGGAATATTTAAATAATTGTTTTAGAATAGATGTACACTAGATATAAAAGTTATATAACTAAATAAAATATACTTAAAACAAAAATACCACGAAATACCTACATATCTGCACTACCATTTCTACGTATTCAGCGCTACATCGCGAGAGAAGATTCATAGATCGAAACGGTGCAAATAATAGGCACACTCGGTGTAAATAACGGGCACGCTCGGTGTAACAATGTTCTTGCACGTGTATGTGTAAGTTGGTCGGGGAACAGTGACCTACAGAACTACAGAAGATGAATGCGTTGAGAGTTCTACACTTCAATGCGCCTTGCAATATCATTAGCCTCCATACAAATCGATGTTTACCTTAACAGTACCTGTAACCAGCACGTTTTGTTATTTTATAAAATTTTATTTTTTTTGGCTATATTTATTTATTTATTACACGCCCTAGTGGGCTTTTCTTAAAAAAAATACAAGCATTTTGAATCAGAGTAAACACTTAAAAATTAATACAATAAAGAAGAATGTAAACATAATGGCAAAAATGGATCCTCACGCATATAATTGAATTTAAAAGATTCAACAAAACAAAATAGTAGAAGCGGAGAAGTTATATGGGTACATAGATCTATTTGTGTCTAGAAGAATAAAAGTGATAGAATATACAACATTTATACTGATTAGTTTTCAAATGAAATATATCACCCAGATCAGAATATGTATTTGTTTCCGAGATTGTGAAGTCTTGGAATCGGAGTATTTTGTAATATTAATAATAATATTATATAATAATATTATTATTAATATTACAAAATACTCCGATTCCAAGACTATAATATTATATAATATTAATATTAATATTATATATATTATATTATAATATTATATTATATTAATATTATTAATATTAATATTATATAATATTAATAATTTGGTTATTAATATTAATAATATTAATAACCAAATATTTAAAAGCTGTGACATACTTGATATACGCCAATTATATGTTAAAACTCTACTAAACTACATTTTCGACCAAAAAACAATCCCCAACAAACACAAAATATCACTAATAGACCGGTCAGAAAAGCGTATAAAAAAAACATAAAAACTCCGACGGTAAACACTACCTTTGGACAAAGACACCATAAATACCACGCTATTAAAGCATTCAACAGTCTTCCACTTGAAACAAAAATTGAGGAAAATAAAAATAAATTCAAACACAAAATAAAAAAATGGATTAAAGAACAAAAAAGACAATATTTCCAAAATTCTATAACATACGAGAATAAAACATATACACACAACACAAAAAAATGTATAAGGCAAGCGGCACGCACAAGCACATAGATCATTGTAAGTGCCGATTTCCATTCCCTTCTAATGTTTTTATTTTGGTGTGAGAATTGGATTTTGATTTCTAATCTTTATTTTTGGTGTAAATTTATCTTTATTTTAATGTTGTTTTTTGTTTTTGTTTAAATGTATAAATTCGTATATTTTAAAATGGGGGCCTCAGCACGGGTGAACAACCCAGTGAGGCCAACGTTGCTGAATTGAAATGTGAAGTACTGTAGAGTAATGTATCAATAAATAAATAAATATAATATTGATGTCTAAATGGAGAGATAATTAGTTGCACCTAACGAGATCTACATAAGATAAAAGTTTTTTGAGAAGGGTTAAGGTTTATGCACTATCTAATATGTATAATATTTATGACAATAAAGGAATGAAATATTATAATGACGAATAATGAAATATTATAATCAGAACATGAAAGCTGAAGGAACCATAAGAAAAAAGAAAATAATAGACATTTTTGATCAAAACGTGTTTTTTTCTATAAACTTGTGATTTCTTGTGTCACAATCGATCTACATTGATGAATTGTTTCTATAATATGACACATTTACACTTCACTAAATAGTATAAAGTAAAGTCGATATCCGCGTCTGTCTGTTTGTCCACGTAGTTCTTCTAAACTACGCAACGGATTTTGATTTCTTACACATGCATATTATTTTATATAAAGTAGAGAAAAGTCTCCGAGCAACGCCGGCTATACGCTAGCTAGTTTCGTGATATAATAAAATGATATTTTGAAATATTTAATACACAATTCGTAAGTATATAAATATGCCGAAAACTTGAAAATACACAAAACTTGACATAACCAACCTTTGGTCACAGATCAATGCACGCCAATGCAGCACAGATATAAACGACGGTAGTCTTATAAACATTTTAGACACAACAATTAACCATATCGCGCACGAGTAGGGAATGCAATCCCGCAAGAAAATGTCAGTCCAGGTATTTGCGGGACTGAACAATCTTAGTCCCGCTGGATCCAGGTATTTTCGGGATCCAGCAGAGTGGACTTAGATATCTAATCAATCGTATAATAAAGACCTCGATCTACCAACCTTGTTTTTAGACTTTTACATTTATACCTATAATAAAACAAGTTCTTTGGGACATTTTAAATGATTTATTAATAGGTATACCTTCAGTTAGACATAGGTAAAGTTTAAGTCATAAATTGGCAAAGAATAAGATAAGACATAAATTTACATAACAAACCCGCCTCGGAACAGACTTTGTCTAGTGAGGTGGGTAAAAGAAATCTATGCACACAAATGAAAAAAAAACGCCCGGATTGCCGGCACTGAAACTGAACTGAAACTTAAATTTAAATAATAACGTTCACATGATAAACAATATTCTTGTACAATGAGCATCATAAGTTTAACTAAACATTATTTTGGAAATAGCTTCGTAAAAAGTTAAAGCATTAATTGTGTCATCTGATAAACGGCTTCTGATATTGGACACAAGGTAGCCAGTGGCTGAAAAAGCTCCACGCTGGTTGGCACAATAGTCATAAGCGCATTGTAAGCGAATTGAAGGTATGTGCCTTTTAATCCACAGGACTCGAAGTAATTCATTTCCTTCTTTATCAAAACCTCAAGGTTGCTCATATTGCCAGATCTAGGTTGTTGATGGGCTGTTGATCTCGAACTCTTCATACTAATCGAAGTAAGTTCGAGTTCGTCTTGAAGTGACATTGGTGCTTCTGCTGCTGCTGCGTTTGTCTCCAGATTAGCGAGAGAAGTGTCGTCATCGTAAGGATCATCAGCGTCAGCAGTATGTATGAGCTGCGCTTCTCTGTAATCCCGCCATTTTCGACCGAGATTAGTCCCGCAAAATGTCTGCGGGATCTCGGTATTTCGGGATCCCGGGATTGCATTCCCTACGCACGAGTGAGTGGATGGGTTGCACCGTATTTGTCAAGCCAACTACCAAACTATGGGCGTTTTAAACAATATTTTTTTTCATACCGATTCCCATATGGAAACTATATTGGAACCCTTATGAAAAAGTTGTCATTAGAGAAGAAATAATATTTTGGGACGGTACTAAATGGTCAAAAAATGGCAACACCTTGAACATAAAAATAGATTATATGGTTATGTTCAAATTATGCATCTTTGTGTTATGGTTGTGCATATTTCATTTGCCGTTACCGTCAATTAATATATAAAATACACGCGAAATTCACAATCTGTAATGTTTTACGAAGTAATGTAAAATCATATGTTTTTGATTTGAAAATGCTTAGAAATATTTTAGATGTTTTAATTAAATACTGCCAATAAAATAAAATACTTTTTTGTTTTAAAACCACGATATTTATTAATTTAAGAACCGACCGGTTTCGCTTTACTTAAGCATCATCAGGGTACAAATTAATACTAAACAAGAAGTACATAATGTGTGTATATATATAACAAAATATAGAGGGAGACAACATGATACAAATATAAGCAACACAAAGACGGTCATAAAATACATTAACATAAGTGCACAAGTAATGGAAAAACCGCTAGATAATTATGTAGACTAATGGGTTATATCAATAAATCGGGAGAAACAAAGCATCAACTGGCATGGTGGTAAGGAGGTAAGGAGAACTGGGATTTTTTTATGGGTTTATTGGAAACAGACCTAATATTGGACTACTTGATATGTCTAATTGATTATTAAGTATCCGACTTTTGGTTTTTACGGCTTTTTTAATTTCTAGTGCCTCTAAGTTGTTTTGTCTGTTACCATGCCCGTTTTTATGTAAGATGTTAGCACCGGTGCTATGACAGAATGTATGATCTTTATCGATCAAATGATTTGCGAATTCGGAAAACCCGTTATTATTGAGGCAACGAAGATGCTCCTTTATCCTAATATTAACATTACGTGATGTCTTACCGATATAGAAAGCCGAACAATTATTGCAATTTAATTTATAAATCCCCGAATGACTTAATTTATCGTCCTTATCTTTAGAATTAATTAGAAATTTACCTATATTGTTATTAGTATAAAAGGCCGGTTTGACTTCAGAAGGAAGGTTTTTTACACTTAAGGTAGAAAAGTGATTAATAAATAAAATTCGCCCCCATTGATAATTAATATTATTATCATTGATTTGAGGACAAGGACTAGCAAAGAGGAAGCGATTAATGGCTATTTGTTTTAGCTTTTTATTTAAGATTAAATCTATAAAATTTGATTCATAGCCATTATTTACTGCTATGTTTTTAATTAGTTTTAGTTCATTATCAAAATTACTATCGGACATTGGAATTGTGACTAAACGATGGACCATTGAATGGAATGCGGAGTGCTTATGTGAAATAGGGTGATTGGAGGTGCTGTGTATGACAACGTCAGTATAGGAGGGTTTACGAAAAATGTTAAAATTAATTCTGTTATTAACGATCGATAAGGTAAGGTCTAAAAAATTTAAAGTTGAATTTATGCCTATTTCTAATGTGAATTTAATCTTATTATGAAAAGAGTTTATAAGTTTGAGGAAGGAATTCAGTTGACGCTTAGTCCCTGTCCATATACACAAAACATCATCAACGTATCTTTTCCAGTACAAGACATTTTTAATAAGATGTGAGGTACTAGATAAAATTTTATTTTCTAAGTTATCCATGAATATATCAGCAATCAGAGGACTGGTAGGGCTCCCCATAGCTAGGCCGTCACGTTGCTGATATATAACATTATTAAATTGAAAATAATTTTGATTCAGGCATATATTAAACAAGGAAGTTAAATGCCAGTTTCTAGCACCCTTTCGAAGTCTTTTTATAAGCCCAGAAAAAATATAATATCAGGCCTATAAAATTTCCTACTTACTAACTCATTTTCGGTTATGGTTTTATTACATAATGTGGAAAAGTAAGTTTTATAGAAAATTATCGTAAAACATCGAAATTTTACATAACTTCCTAAAATAAAATAAAACACCTTTTTCTCGCATAAATCAAAACAGGCGCCATATCGCCATCTACATAAGGAGTGTTATTGTTAGCGGCCGAATTCCAAATGTTACATGACCTTAAAGACTGTTCATCAACACTTTAAATATAATTAAACGAAATAAACGATGCAACATTTACGTGAAACAATGACACGACAGGTGACAAATAATGTCCGCGATCTCAACCTGTACGAAAATCGGTTTTCAACTTGATCTTACAATAAATAGAGACACACGATGCCTAACATAAAACGAAGAAACTGACAAGGTCAATAGTGGCGTATCAGTGGAAAAGCACTATTACAACTTGTATTAGGAGCTGTACCGAATAAACAATAATAACCTCCTCACTTAAAAACCATATGTTTGTACTGTTATATTTAGTTTTAACAATTAAAAAAATTATCAAAGTTCATATTTTTCGGATCTCCCGAAAACGTACCAAATCTACGACCAGTCAGTCACCAGTCTCAAAAAGCCTATTTTTGTTCAAGTGGTGCCGTATGTTGTATGGGTGTCAAGACGTTTTTTTATTCTTAAATTACCCGTTTTAACATCTAAGAATACTAGGTAAAATGATAGCATATCGTCACTAATGTTATTGTATTGAACCGAAGTGCAAAAATACATCCAAAACCGCGCATGCTAATCAATTTACTGGTATTTAAAAAACTGGATTCCAACATCTTAATCGGTTCTAATGTTAATGTGGACCAGGGTTGCCAATGCATATGTTCTAAAATACCCACAAGAGATGAAGATATGTTTAAATTCCCAGTTCCTTTACCTCCAAAATGAGACAAGATTATATTGAAAGTAGCATTTATTTTCCCGGGGATATTAGCCACAACCCCACAACGCGTAAACGTATACACCACTGAACAGATTATTCCTACAAGGGTAATTATCGATTTCAAGGAAAACCATTCGACTCCTATACCACAGCCACAGACAGGTCAATAAAATGTGAAAGAATTTCGATATTTGAAAAGTTTCACGGGATATAAGAAAAAATAATGGAACTTACTCTGGGCACACTGACACGCCCATAAAAGATCTCTCGGTTTATTTCTTCAGTGGATACACGAATATATAAACACCACACTGTTTGTTGAACACGTATAACAATGTACCTATTACTCAAAATTGAAGGAATGTTTTAAAACAGTAACATTTCCAAATAGATTTTTGCAATACTTGAAATATAAACATACTTTAATTCAAATCATTTGAGAAGTAAACAAATTCACCCGATTGACCTTAAGGTGGTTTGATTAAATTTAACGCCAGGCGAACGAAACCTCAAATCGTCACCTGTGGCGTTATAATCAATTGTTACAAGACATACAATTCTTTAATTTAGCGAACGTTATTCTAAAAACATTCCGAAAGGTTACATAAATTATTTTTTTAGGTTCCGTCTCCAAGTCATTTAAAAATCAACAATATTGTATTACTAATAGAATATTACATAATTACACATAGATAATAAGCTAAATTTAAGGCCTCCACGAATAATTAGGCTTTTGTTTTCTCCAAGGTTTTATTTTTTCTATTATGTCCTACTCAGAAACATATTATTACTATAAACTGTCTCCATGCTCTTTTCATAATTAGCTTCCTTATGTATACACCTTGTCGTTTTTTCATTTCTTAAGCACCTATAAATATTAATTCTACTTCAGTATTTATTACCTACGTTTATTATTTAAAAATTTTACAACATTGAAGATAAATCTTTATTAATATTTAATTACATACCTACTGTAAGTTCGAATGATTACGTGATAAGTAAGTAATTTAACTTATTAAGTTAGATAAAATTTTGTCCTCATTTTTAACTTTTGATTTAATTATGGTTACTACGCCCTTACTCGCCAAAGACAATAAACTTATTAATTTTTCGATAGCGAAAAAATAAAAAATCAAATGTTACAAAATTTGCGCTTTTTTGTTATTTTTTTCTTTACAATTCTTATTTTTTTCGATAACAAAAGGGAATACGTCAAACTTAGCGTACAGGACTATACATTCATATTAGTGAAAATACTGGTAAGACAATAAGAAAAGTCAATGCTTAACGATGAAAATAAGGAAATTTTGTAGTATTTTTTTCGATCACTTAAAAGGGAATACGTCAAACTTAGCGCACAGGACTATACATTCAAATTAATTAAAATACTGGTAAGACAATAAGAAAATTCAATGCTTAACGATGAAAATAAGGAAATTTTGTAGTATTTTTTTCGATCACTTAAAAGGGAATACGTCAAACTTAGCGTACATGACTATACATTCAAATTAATTAAAATACTGGTAAGACAATAAGAAAATTCAATGCTTAACGATGAAAAAGAATGAAATTTTGTAGTATTTTTTTCGATCACTTAAAAGGGAATACGTCAAACTTAGCGTACAGGACTATACATTCAAATTAATTAAAATACTGGTAAGACAATAAGAAAATTCAATGCTTAACGATGAAAAAGAATGAAATTTTGTAGTATTTTTTTCGATCACTTAAAAGGGAATACGTCAAACTTAGCGTACAGGACTATACATTCAAATTAATTAAAATACTGGTAAGACAATAAGAAAATTCAATGCTTAACGATGAAAAAGAATGAAATTTTGTAGTATTTTTTTCGATCACTTAAAAGGGAATACGTCAAACTTAGCGTACAGGACTATACATTCAAATTAATTAAAATACTGGTAAGACAATAAGAAAATTCAATGCTTAACGATGAAAAAGAATGAAATTTTGTAGTATTTTTTTCGATCACTTAAAAGGGAATACGTCAAACTTAGCGTACAGGACTATACATTCAAATTAATTAAAATACTGGTAAGACAATAAGAAAATTCAATGCTTAACGATGAAAAAGAATGAAATTTTGTAGTATTTTTTTCGATCACTTAAAAGGGAATACGTCAAACTTAGCGTACAGGACTATACATTCAAATTAATTAAAATACTGGTAAGACAATAAGAAAATTCAATGCTTAACGATGAAAATAAGGAAATTTTGTAGTATTTTTACCGATTGAAGTTTGTAGTTGATGGATAAGGCTAATTCACAGGCTTGCCTGGAGCTCGGAGAGATTTTCATCACGCTACTGCCTATTACAAATGTTTAACAAATAGAATAGATTATCTGAATTGATGTATATCCCCCTTCCATCAATCCTATTAACTTTTCATCTCCCTCTCAGCCTCGTGCAGAGATAACTGAGGAGAGAGATACATTCATGTGATTGGATATTTTATTCCTACATAATATATAGTATACACGGGGTCCGGAAACACAAGCGGAAAACCGGTGAATCTACATCGCACAGAGAACCCAATAAAGCGTCTTTTTCACTTGACATTTAGATTTTTTTTCACTTTTTTCGGCAGCTTCGGACTGTTTTCAAATTTGAAATAAAAAAATTCCAACTCAAAACTTGATTTACTCGAAAACGAAAGCACAAGTCAAAAAAGGTTATACCACTAATATCCGGACGCGATATATACGTACAGGGTGTTAAAGGATATACTTGACTCATTTTAACCAGTGAATCCTGACATTATTTGGAGGAAATTTTGTTCTCCGGTGACTTTCAAATTTTTTCTTTCAAAAACTTTTTTTTTATTCTTCCACCCCTCGTCACTGGTCACCCAGTCGAGTTACCTTCTTACTTCTTCTTGCGAACCTAGCTGTCCAATTCCTACTAGTTTTTATAGCTTATTGTAGAAAAAACATAAAAAATGACATCGGAGACCAAAATTTCATTTTTATTTTTTACTCCAAATAATGTCAGGAATCACTTGTTCAAGCAAGTCAAGTATTTCCTTTAACACCCTGTACAGAAGTGCGAAGGCAAAAGGCAAAGGCCGAGAAAGCAACGAAAGGAAAATATAATGAAGCTTTAAGCTATGTATAACCCGACAGGCATGATTTAGGTTTTCCTAAAAATATCAACTCTGCTTTAGAGGAATCTCTGGATGAAAAGAAGATTGTCGAACTGGGAACGTAAACAAACTTGGCTGAAACATGAGATGGTGGTTATTTCGAGAGGATAATTTGACAGGGAGCTCGGATACGCTAATCCCTTGGATGTTTCGTGTCAATTTCAATGTTGTCACTATAACCCTTGATGGGAATATAATTGGCTTCAAAATAAGAAATCGTTTTAAAATCTGACGGAAGAAATTTACTAGAAGAATCTATACATTTCACTTTTTTTTTTTGACTGAGAATGCGCGTCAAAGAAAAAATACAGTGTTAAATAAAGTTAACTAAGCATCCATTTGTTTTTATGTGATTACAGCAAAAGAGTCCCAACCATCTGGAGCCAGTGGGACTATGGTATCCCCAATTGAGGTATGTTGTGAGGCTAAAGGTAGTGGGAGGGAAGGAGTTAGGGAAGAGGAAGGTGGGGGAGTACCGGACTTTTCAGATCTGGTAACCAAACACAGCTAAAGCCATTTCAAAGCAACGCTTCAATACTGAATAGTGGTCTTACACCAGGGCGATACTGAGAGTATCTTCCACTCTGGTCTGCTGTCCCTGACCTAAGATATATACCGTGCAGTGAAAATTACGCTCAGTCATCTTAGTAACACCAGGATTGATACAAATCTTAACATAGTGGTCGTTCAGTTTGATTTGTGAAAGCCACTCTAGGCTTACACAGAAGTTCAGATCAGTAGAAAAAAACTGTAGATCTATCAATAAGTTTTTATGAATTTTATTTTGGACTAGCTCTATTCCGCCACGCGTTGCTGTGGTTCAGTCCGTCTGTGAAGATAGAGAAACAATGGCACATGTTTCATTTACGTCAAACAGATGACGCTGTTTAAAAAAACATGTTTTCACCTATCACAGGTGACATCTGTATAATATAAAAACACACACGTATTCGAATTCAACGATGTGTCAAAATCTCAAAGCAATCTGTGAAGAACTTTCCGATATTTGAGATTTTGAAGAAACCTACATTTACATTTTTATTTCACCTTTTTAAGTCAGAATTGTCATTACAAGGCGATCCAAAATGCTGAACAGAATAAGACGACTCAAGTGAAAGAGAAGTAAGGAATATCAAAATAGACCTATTTAAAATACGACGGAAATACTACAACTTACAACGCACACAAAATTTCAATTATTATATAGTGTAGTTAAGAAAAGTTGGTATATTTGCATGTAAATTACCCAGAATATTTGGTAGGTAAACACTTTGTTTGAAGGAGAGTCACCCAGCTCCTAAGTATCCATATTTATTCAGGTCTCATACATAAATAGCAAGTGAGCGTGCCTTCAGGAATTTATGAGTGCTTTAAAATCATACATATAAATTTAGCATCGTTCAATTCGATTCAGAATACAAACATTGAGATAAATTCGTGGCATCAAATATTTAACGTCGCAAGCTTTGTAAATTGAATTACTTAAAATCGGGCAAACTATTACTGGAGCGAACCGGTGGAATACAATGTGAACAAGGTGAAAAGGTTTTCAATGAGAAAATAGTTCCGACACACAAATCGAAACATAACTTTTGTAGTGGTTATTGAAGAGTCAAAGGCTTGAGGTCAAGTTGTGATTTGAAGTAGATACAAATAAAAGGTTATTATAATGCGATTCAGTTGATTCCACAGGTCACATGCTCAAACATACTCACCCATAAATCAAAAAGAATGACCCACTCGAAATGAAATATTGCTGCGTTACGAGGATGGGGAAATTATCACCGCGTTAAAAAAAACTCCTGTTGTGAATGGGGCTTTTCAAATAAAATACTAAGTGAAGTAAAAGGAGACAACTGGTGGGTTTGATAGTTGTAAACAAGCAGGAAGTCCCCGGAGTTGCCTTGACTTTACGTACAGATAGTAATTTTCCTCTTATTTTGAACGTCAAGCGTGCAAAATGTCACTAAAAATATCAAAAAAAATTGGTGTGGGGAAAGCGGGGTTTTTCAAATTCTCACGTGGTTAGTGATTTTTCTCGTGTTTTGAAGGTAAAGTGTGCAAAATTTCATCAATCTTCTGAATAAAACAGTAGATTTGTACAAAAATCAAATCCACGCCGCTATGTAGTTATAAAATGTAACATTTTGGTACATCTATTCTAATACTTCTATAAAAATATTCTATTACCTACGTACTAATATTTGAACTTCACAACATTGAGACATAACCCACGAAAAACTGCAAGACTTTTGTGTTAATATTTGATTAACGTTATCGACAACGCCAGGAGAATACAACTATTCAATCTAAAATATATATATATATTTTAGATTGAATAGTTGTATTCATATATATATATATTAATACATCAAAAAAATAGAAAGTTAATGTAGTAGTTTTTCACATCGATTCTAACAACATTCACTAATTAATAATCAAGAAATAAAAAAAATACAAATGAAAGAAAATACAAATTTACACAATTTACCACCTGAAAACGATAAAACTATAATATTAAATTTGGTAGCTCTGAAACGAGGGTTTTAAACTTATTATTACTATATGAACATGATTTTAACCCTTTCCTAACGGCTATGAGAAAAAAGTACAAAATTAATGGTTTTATATGAGATTCTTAATAATATGTTGTAAAAGAAACACATAATTTTTCTTTAGATTTTTATTTGCATTCTAGCATAGACATATGAATATTAGTAGACCTGCCCTAAGTGATTAAAAGCGTATTATCCCCACTCCCCATACCGGTTCCATTGAGCCGGCTGGGCTCGCGTATGGCTTCCCATGAATCAAAAGAATGTGACGTCATCATTCTTGTTCGAACTAGCGTCGAGCTACGGTCGAGTTCGTTTTACGAAATAACGCGGCAAAATGGTCGGTTGCGCTATGAAAACTTGTAAAAATAGAAGTGAAAAAGAGAATAAACCCAATTGTCGTATTACATTCCATAGGTAAGCATTATTTTAATTTGTTTTAAGCTTATCACATCGTATAATATAGATCAGTTTTAGAAACATATACTATCACGCGATGGACGCGAACAACAAAGCCGTGTCCACAAGAATCAGGGATGTGCCTTCGCCTTTTGCGCTTTGATAAAATATGTATATATATATATATATATTTTTTTTTATTAATTTAAAAAAAAAAACATTACACATTACAGTGATCTTTGGCTGTCCAACTAGGAGATAAACCTGTTTTAGGACAGTCAGAAATAGGCAGATTTATTAAATGCGATTCTTGTTTTGTCTAGTGTATTGACTTTTACTTAATTATTGCTCTTTATAAATAATTTGAAAAGTTTTCTTGGTTGATACAAGCAGTTGCTAACTAAATATTTTAAATAATATAAAATATATAATAGTATAGTAGATATATATAAATATATACAGGTTGTATCGGCACGTACCCGACAAACTTTAACCAGCTATTCCTTAGCACATATGGAGTAAAAAATGTTATGGGCACTTTGCTGTCCGGTAACATTTTTTTTTTAATAAAAAATTTACTATTCATATTTTCACCACATGTCACCAATGTTTTATCCTTTGTCTAAGTTTGAAAACCCGTCTGGCAATATTTTGTTCGAGTTTCGTTGAATAATGTACTATGTACCTACGTTGGCGCGCTTTTACAATCACAACGAAATGGCACAGCACCATTCGTCTCATTTTTAACTTTTATTATTTAGTGTGTACGAAAGAGCGAGGACACTTTTTGACGCACTTGCTAATAACAGCTGTTGAACGCGAGAAACAAGGCAAATGACAGTGACGGAGTGTGGATTTTTTATTTATTTTTTGTTTTTAATGGAAAAAAAATGTTACCGGACAGCAAAGCGCCCATAATATTTTTTACTCCAAATGTGCTGAGCAATAAATAGCTGGTTAAAGTTTGTCGGGTACTTGCCGATACACCCTGTATAATAGTATCATTTGGAACGTCTATTTTTTCATGTGTTATTTCTTGTTGGAACTCCGTCGTATTAATAAAGGATAATAAACCAATCATTTTTAAATTTATTCCACTTTAATGGCGTTATTACTAATAGTTATTAATAATAATAATTTTACACAATTCATAAACAACACTTAATATAGGATAAAACGAAAAATTGGTATGTTTGGAAGTAAAATGTAGATACAGTGAGCATGTTTGGAATGAAAAATGTATGTGTCATTTTGCTGGCCGATGATATTTTTATCTATTAAAATTAAAAATATTATATTTTTCTATCGTACGTCGCCACCGATCATATATTATCTTTGGATCATACTATCACACGTCGCAACGGACCACGTGTTAGGTACGCGCGTTGTTTCGTATGTACGGTACTGCTGGAACGAGAAGGAGTGCATATCACGTAATGCGCTAGGTTATACCGAGTGGCGATGTGTGATAGAAAAACATGTTTTTTGTTTTTAATTGAAGTGTTTACAAAGGAACTGTATGAATAATACGGCCAGAATCGCTTGCGCTAAATATTTCTTTAGGAAATATTTTTTATTTGATAAACGCAGCTTCTTTGACGGCGTTGGAATATATTATCTTCCACTTTAGAACGTGCCGCAAACATCCTTTAAATTATTTTAAATTAGTAAATCGTGAAATAATTCAAATTAATCAAATAAAAATTTTATTTGCACGCTGGGTTTCGAACCCGAAACTTCCCGCTTGCTAGTTGAGAGCGTTACCCCTCGACTACGGAGACCTTCATATCTATGATTTGTAATTTTTCTCACGGACACGGGCGTCATCACAGTCAACAGATTAATACCTTCTTTCTATGTTGGTTCATCTTTAAAATATATTTTTATTCAGCTGTTATTATTTATCTAGCATCGATAATATAACTATTGTACATGTTGTTTTCTCTTAAACTGTGCTTTTATTTTTGTACATTATTTAAACCCCTGTAAGTTGTTTATTGGATGCTGTTCTCACAAATATACTTTAATTATTAACCCTTTTGTCTTTTTCTTTTGATTTCTTCCATTGTCCGTATATATTTATATATACATAATTTATATGTATAACTCGTATATTTTTTAATAATATTATGCATAGTCTTAGAATACTGTTATTATGTCGGTGTATATAATACTGTTTTACTAATTTCTTGCAGACATATTATGATGCTTAAATGTACCTAAAAAAATGTTTATGCAAATATTATACCCAAAAAATAAATAAAAAGCACCTTCATCGACAAAATACTCCCAAATAATACCCCACACCTGGCTATGTGGTGGTGAGAAGTACCTAGCTATGTAAATCTGGTCACTGAACACGCCTAAAGCCATTTCAAGTAGTTGGGGCGATACTGAGAGTATCTACAAAAACAAGGAGCAAATAATAATGTAAATGCTACGTATTATTGTGATGAAATAATGTTTGAAATAATTCGCGTAAATTAATTTTAATTAAAAGTGATAATTACATTATTTTATTATTAATAGGAAAAAAAGCGGTTGTGACAACCCTAGATCATTGTTCGAATGTGGCCGTTGCTTAGAGTAATAATATAGACGTTGTCAAGTGTGCTTGTCGCTGTTTACTGGGGTAAGTAAATTATGAACATTCGTAAAAGGGTCTTAACTAAATACTCTGAAACTAACTACGACTCTGCAAACAGAAGAAATTTACTTTGCCGAATTTGGACTTCGCAAATTTGTTCATAACGTGGCGAGTAATTTGCGCTCCCATGTAAAAATGTCTATTCATTCAAAGCAGATTTTACTTTTAAGAAGTAAATGGTGATATTATAATGCGAGATGCCTATTTACTGTCAGATTGATTTACTGACGAATCACAGTCATCTTCACTCCCTTCGTTCTTCAACAGTTGATTTTACCCCTCGCCTTTATCTTCTCGTCTATTAATTCCTATGTCTGTGCATTCTAGGTATTATTACTGTGACCTGGACTAATTTGTACCGTCAGGAACTTTGTGTATCATAGTAATGTGTATAATAGGAACTTTTAAAACATAGGTTTTTTTTTTTAAACTAATTAAATCGTTAAATAAATATTAATAGTTATAAATAATTAAAAATGAATCTCGTGGTATTCAGTAAAGCAGTTTTTCTTTTCATTTAGACATAAGAATACATTGCAGTGAGAACATTTTGAGTGAGGCTTTGACTGTATCTTCTTGATGCTGCATACTTCACATCTGCCTCTGTTTTCTACAAAAGTAGGCCAGTGTATGCCTCTGTTACCCAACCTAACATCTTTCAATGTCGAATAGTTTGCTTTGCGCCTCTTAGATGGGCCAGGGCTGGGTTGGTTTTCCCTCGATAACCTTTTTTTCTTGTCAAGATCTTTTTTGTCATCAATCCTTGTGCAACTGACCGTCTAAACTCTTTTACAGAAGTCTTTTCAAGTATCAGCCCATGAACAACATATGCATTTACAAAAGCTATATCCAGAACTCCCCAAAACAATCTGTGCCACCATTTTGGAGACTTTCGGTCTACACAGTACAAGGCCCTCAATCTGTCAGCTGTATCTACACCGCCCATGTAAGAGTTGTAGTCTTTGATAGATTTTTGACAAGATACTGTCGATTTGGATCCATTTTTTTTTTTGCGAGTTACAGTTTCTTCTTCGTTGCCATGAAAATTCGAAGCAATGTTTACGACTTTGTTGTCCTTTCATTTCCAAAACCCGATGCCCAAACTAGAAAATCGATAGTCACATTCTCCACGTTTCAATTAAGAGTCAGCTAACAGATTGTTGGGTACACCCTTACGATTAACCCTCATTGTTCCACATCCGTAAGTTCTTTCAGTCTTCAGTTTCTCCAGTAGAGCTACCGATGTAAAAAAATTGTCGAAGTAAACTACTTTATCCTTCCCCAGTCAGATTCTGTCAATTCCAAAACCACTCTTTCTCCTAAAGTGCAATCGGAAAATTTTGCATTCATTACTTCGTCTTTTCCTTGATAAATCATGAATTTTTTTATAAAACCTCTTTGGTCAGCCAGACACCATAGCTTATAGCCTCTCTTTATTGGTTTCATCGGAAGATATTGTTTCAAGACTGACCTTCCCTTGAATTTTATCATTGATTCATCAACACTCACTTCTCTCGTTCCGTGGTAGCACCCTTGAAATTGTTTGTTCAAAGCATCAACTATAGGTCTGATTTTGTATAGTGTGTCTTTGCAGTTAGGAAGCAGTTGAGAGTTATCATTGCAATGGAGGTTGGACAAAATAATTGCAAATCTATCTCTGGGCATGGTCTTGCTTACCAAAGGATTGTTCAAATCAGGGGCCGACGAAAAATGATCTGTCCAAGAAGGTCTAGTATTGTAGGCCATGTAAAAGTTCATTCCAATAAAAGCCATCAGTTCTTCCTTTTTTAGGTTGAGGACCTTATCATGTTGGACTGCATATAAGTTACTTTGATATATAATTATATCCAGAATATCATCAATGAAAACTTAAAAAATATCGGTGGGTGTATTACATCCAGCAAAACATTCTTCGACCACACCCGTATTTGTAGAATATTCTGGAAGATAAGTTTCTAAATCGCGTTTTTTCCATTTACGATTCGGCTCAATATTCTTCTTCTTTTTAGATGGTATCAAAGCAACAATTTCTGAAGAACCGGAGGGTAATGCGCATTGACTTACTTCTCCATTTTTTTCTTCGATCTCATTTGTAACCTCAAGTTCAGCTTGATCTAAAGATTGTTCCAACGCTTCCTCGAAAATTTGATCACACGTTCTAGATGTATGTAGTTGCATATTTTCAATATTTTCTTCGTCAGACAACTCCACATCTGAATTCGCATCGCAATCCGGAAGGTCTTCTAAAAGTAATGCTTCAATCAAAGCATTATTTTTTGAAATATCCATTTCGAAGACCTGAAAAAAGCGTAAAAAAATTGTACGGGACGATTTTATAAAAAAAAATATTTTTAAAATACCCACATGAGGTAAAAATTGCGAGGCGCATATTACGCCGTTCTATTTGTATAAAGAACATTAACTTTAAATTCAGTAAATTTAAATGATTCACCTCTTCAAGGCATATAAGAATCTAGTAAATCAAAAAAAAATAAAAAAAGTTGTTGTCTCATATGCATTCGTGGACTTGTTCGATATAAAAATAATAAATTTCACTCATGTCTCAAACAAATAAAGTATAACAAGAAGTTACTGACGGTACTTATTAGTCCTTAACGATTTGTCGAGTTATTCAAACACTAATAACTAGAATTATCCACTAAAAACACATTTACTACATAAACAAAACCTTAATTTCCAAGTGTAATAAACAATAATGGCACTTACCAAGTAATAACTATTTTTAAATATTTTCTAAAACAACAGCACGTCACCACGCATTACGGTCGTCGTTGCGAAGACTTATTATTTGCCCTACTTGGCGCCAAATCGCCGTATGTCAAATACTTTGCTGTTATTGGCTAGCTAGACGGTACTAGAAAGTATCGTCAGGCTTAGCAAAGGTATAGACGATAATGCGGCATAGATTTTAGGCAGGAAATCAACAGGTACAAATTTGTACCGTCAGGAAGGAAAGGGTTAAGGAGAAATTAATTTTAAGATATATATATATAGATATATCTCTCACAAATCTCTCGACAACATTTTTTACACACAATATTACGTGGGATTTTATTCAAAATACTCACTTGATAAAATAAAATATTTAATAAACATATTATTGCAGCCCTAAGAACGGGTTCCAGTGCCACTTAAAATTACATAATATACACTTTAAATACAATGTTAAAAAAAACTTAGAACGGGTTCCAGTGCCACTTAAAATTACATAATATACACTTTAAATACAATGTTAAAAAAACTTAGAACGGGGTCCAGTGCCACTTAAAATTACATAATATACACTTTAAATACAATGTTAACAAAACTTAGAACGGGTTCCAGTGCCACTTAAAATTACATAATATACACTTTAAATACAATGTTAAAAAAACTTAGAACGGGTTCCAGTGCCACTTAAAATATAAAACTAAAAAATATATTGTATTAATTAAGGAGATGGATTCACAAACACTATAATCGTAACAATTGTGTCTAATATTACGTCATCATAAATGTATATTTCCCCGAAATGATTCAATAACCAAATATGAGAAAAATAAACTTACGCAATAAATTACCCATCTGGAGTAACACTACGAATGTATTCATATTTCGTTGTTTATTTATTTATTTTATGCTGAGGATGATAAGCACAACTTTGAACATAATTTACAAAAACTTCAAATAAAATCAACATGTTTGTAAATTTAGCTTACGATACAGTGTAAAAATAACTGCTCTATGCTGTTTGTTTGTTGACTCAGGTTATGTTCGGATAATTAACGCGGTTCCGTGAAATTAGGGTTGCCATCCGTCCGGGTTTCCCCGGATTTGTCCTAGTTTAGAAGGCGTCCGGGGAGCGTCCGGGCGGGGTTTCATTTGTAGTCCGGGTTTAAAAATTTAAAGTCTTGGTCCGGCCATCATGAACTCTTGAATAAATGTATTGCTTTTGCTGGAGATAATTGCAATACAAACTTCGGTGGAATAGAACGAAATGGAACCAACAATGTTTTCCACAAGCTGAGAGAAAATATAAAACCCAAACATGGTTGGTGTGGGATGCTCTGCCCATGTCATTAACAACGCAGTGCACCACGGATGTGATTTACTGCCAGTAGACGTGGAATCCATCATCTTAAAAATTTATAATTTTTTTGCCACTTATACAGTACGAACCAAAGCTCTTAGAGAATTCTGTGAAACAGCTGAGGTCGAATATAAACAGCTTCTGTATCATTCCAAGACGCGTTGGCTAAGCCTGTTTCCAGCTGTCGAGCGACTCCTGAAGCTCTACCGTCCATTAAAAGATTATTTTGAAAGCATAGAAAGGCCACATGTTTTAATTAAACAGTTTTTTGAAAATCCTCTCTCGGAGGCATACTTATTTCTCATACACTCAATTATGCACACCGTTCACTCAAAAATACAGAAATTAGAGAAAAGTGATAATTCAGTCCTTGAAACCAGAAGCATACTTGCTACACAACAAAAAGCTTAGATGACCGAATTAAGGAAAGTTTCGTGCCGTTGAATGTTCAGAGTATTATAAATAAAGATGAAAACACGAAACAAGAGTTAATAAAATGCTCGCAAGGAAATCAAAATGTACATTGAAGAATGGATGCAACCGTTAAAACAATTTGAGAAATTTGACCAGATATTTTTGCCAGAAATTAATAACAACACAGAATGGACTCTTATTGAAGACACTGTTCTTTATTTAAAAGACAAAAACATAGATATTGACGACGCAAAATTATTTGACGAGTGGGTGAATTTAAAGGCTTTTAGTCAAAACCTAACTGAACAAGATAAGCTTTTAAATTCAAATCAACTTTGGGTACAATTTTTTAAAACACCAAATGCGAATTTATATTCGGAATTGCTGAAAATTGCACAGTATTTTTTTGCATTCCGGCTCATAATGCCAACGTGGAGAGAATATTCTCATTAATTTCACAACAATGGACAAAAGAAAGACATTTACTAAACGTAGAAACAATCTCGTCAGTAATTAAAATTAAATTCAATTTCCAAGAATGCAGCTGCATTGATTTTTACAAAATCCTTATAAAAAGGGAAGATATTCTAAAAGCTATCGGAAAGAGTGATAAATACAAAAAAACTGAAAAGTAAAAAGGCAAGAGGCTGAGGAAAAATCTTTAATAGCTAGATTATCATATAATGTACTTACAAGTGCTATAATTTCTATTCATTTTTGTAGTTAAAGTTATGATTGTTTTTATTACGTAAAAGAAACGTAGAATTTTTATTTTTATTTTTTATTATTTCATAGATTTCTTGAAATTACAATTGTTATGTTTTTTTTTACAACCATACTAGGCTAATGCCTGTGTTAAGGCGGCTGTTGATTAAAATTTAAGGTGATATAAATGAGAATAGTTTTGGGTATTTTATGTTTAAAAAAAATAATAATGTAACTTACATTCCAGTTAGTCTAAACTTTAAAAAAGGTCGGTTTTGTTGCTTAAGATTTAAGAAGACTGAATTTAGTTCATATTATGTTAAGAGGTATTTTGTTGTGTAAATGGCTGCTGATACAAATTTAAAGAAGATAATTATTATTCAGTTAAAAGAGTTACCTCAATAATTGTAAGACTGAATACTAAAATGGTCTCAGTATTTTAAAGATTTTTGTTTAAAAATTTAATTGAATTTTGTTAAGTTTAATATTTTAATGAGGTTTAGTTTTCATAACAGAGTATATTAATAATTTTTGTTTTATTTTAAGAATGAAAAAATTCTAACTGATTATGAAAACAATGTGTAACAAACTGTAATAAGATTCTGTTTTGTTAGGTACATTTAAAATGATGATAAAAGATGTAAAATTCAATTTTAAAGTCTGAAAATAAATTAAAAGGTGATTTATGACATTTTAAACTGTTTTTATTACACTGACTGTGTTTAAAAAAACCTGTTGACATGTCCGGGTTATGGGCTCTAAAATCCGGGGTTTTCACGCCTCTTGTCCTGGTTGCCAAATTTTAGAGATGGCAACCCTACGTGAAATCCACACATGCAAAATAATAAAAATGAAAATTTTAGTACGCGATGCACAATTTTATTTGAATCTGAACTCGGCAGATGTATTCATTTAGAATATAAATACATAAAACATAAAGATAAATAAAACCGAGAACGTTGTTATAATATAAATATATATTTTATCACTCATGAATAACAGTACATTTTTTTCATAATACATAATACATAGTACATAATATTTAATGTTAACAACTTCATTTCTAAAAAGAGGAATGGAGCCTTGAAGTTTCAATTTAATTGTTAAAATATAAGACGAGATGCAATAACAATTCATCCACAATTTTAATTGTCAAAAAATTAATTTTGTGGAAAACTTTTTTTAATAAAAACTAGTCAATATGTTACCTACGTAATTGACTGTCTGAATCTAACTGGATAGGCCTGACCCCAATTTAGAATGACGGAAATGCAACCAATATTGGAAAATCACAGAAACATTCAAAATTATATGTAAAAACGGAAGGTGGTCTGAATTAAGAACTAGATGACTTGCTAAAAACATTGACAGAAAAAACAAATTCACACTAACATCAAGCTACTTTACTATAAAGTAATCCACAACCACAATACTCGGAATAACAATAAAATCCGCATTACTTCAACACACACTACAAAATATGGAATATAATATCTTATATTGCCTACACACTCTAAAACTCTCTTCCAGATATGTATAAAAACAGCAGCATATACAAAAAATTCAAAGTAATGCTTTAAAAGAATATTTTTTAAAAACATACTAGAACCACCCCTGTATTTAGATTATTTAGCATAATCTATTTTTACCAATGTATTAGTGGTTAAGTAACTTCTTGTAAATTCCTACCTTGGGTTTGTACTTATGTTTATATCCCTGTCTGTTTCCTATTTTGTTTGCTCTACTTAACCTTTCTTTTTTCTATTTTGGTACCATTTTGAACGTAAAACTTATAATTTTGATATTAACATACAATGTAAAATTATCCCTATTAACTCTAACCTATGTATTGTAAGTTCCCCCCGTACTACAATGAGTTTTGCAGCTCATCGGAATTGCTCTAGCTAGAAATAAAAACAGGCCAAAAGTAGAATGACTCGATTCATAAGCCACGAATGAAGTGACCATTCATTATTTTGGGATCCGTCTTTCCTTATCTTAAATTTTCACATTGTAAACTTAGCTTCCATATCTGTTTCATATCATTTACATATCTTGCGATATGTAAACAATTTGGGAGTAATTTTAAGATTTTTAAGAAGAGCACACCTCTATAGATTAATTAAGTAGATGTAGTAGGTGAGTGTAGTTTAAGAATTTACTCAAGATACGACTTTTTGGATAAAAGCCTTAAAAAAAAATCATATTAAAAATTTTTGCATTATAAGAAATATATAATATTTTTAAATAATATCCGGCTTTTTATTTTTGTTGAAAAATAAATATACTGTCACAAACATTATGAATATAACCACTCGAGCGATTTTTGGCATATTATGGCAAGTGCCAAATTAAAAGAACCTAAAAATATGGTATAAACAGTGAAATCTAGGAGGATTCATTGGCTTTAAACCGCAGTAAGCAGTTTCACATGATTCCATATTGATATCAATTAAATAATATGAAAAATGTATTAATATCACCAATCCAACGAGTGGTTATTTTTTCCTATAGTAACACTTGTGGCTATTGTAAAATAAAATAATTTTATTTTTACATCTAATATCTACCTCTACACACCCAACTTTTTAAATGACGTGATTTCACATATTAGATAAAGAAGAAAATGTGCTCACAGACAGTTGTAATTCTTTATTTCTTTAATGTTGAATTCCCAATGACTTATACCACGAACCGCGACTGATCTTGACAATGAACTGTGACCAAACAAGATTCCTCAGCCCTGAGGTTCGTCTTCTATCGGCATTTATTTTTTCCTGTTTTTTCCCTTGCTTTGATTATAAATTAAACCATTTGATTTTGACTTTACAATTATGTCCAATACTCATCATAAGACACAGCTTAATACACATCGCAAAAAATTACGAAAAGGAAAATAAGAAATGTCAAGGCCTTTTTAAAAAGCCACTCTCGTGCCAAAACAGAAATCTTTCGGCGGAATTTTCGTGAAAACGTATATTGTTTGTATTTTGTTAACATAACATCATTTATATTTTACGATAAGTGATTATTTACGTAGTTAGATGATTGAAATATCCTTACATCTATCTATCTATATAAATTAAAATGTTCGTTTGTTCAAAATCTTAAATCTCCGAAAGTTCTTACCGATTGTTTTGAAATTTTGACAAAACGTTGCATTCGAATACGCATGTGTATTTATATAACTATATTATGTAGATGTCACACGTGAGAGGTAAAAACAGAGCAACATGCGCTATTATATTTCTATTTGCACAGACAGACTGAGAAACAGCAACGCGCGGTGGGGATTTCCTTTTGACATGTGCACCGATTCATTGTTACGCGGATGACAGTACAGTTCATGATAGCTTTTTGTTTGACAAGCCCCCAAAGGGCACACAAACTCCAACGGCTCGGAGGGCTTTGAAGCAGAGAATGGACGGTTATCTCGAGAGTATTTCCTCCTGGGGTAAAAATAATCTCGTCGAATTTAATGTTTCAAAGACCCAATCCTGTCTGATTACGTCTAAAAGGGATCTAAATGATAATCTAGTCTCCTTCAACGGAAGCAATCTTCCGAACAGGCCTTCCATTGATATGCTTGGTGTAACTATAAGTGACCAGCTCAGGTATGGGGGTTCCATCGAAGCCAGAGTAAAGCTGGCCTCTCAGAAGCTGGGCGTACTGTACAGGGCCCGCAGATACTTTAATAGTACACAACTGCTGACCCTGTACAAATCACAAGTGCGCCCTACTGTCGAATTTGGCAGCCATCTCTGGTCCGGAGCCCCTAAATACCTGAAAAAAACCCTTGACTCTGTGCAAAAACGGGCGGTCCGTTTGATAGATTCCCCAATCTTAACAAACGGACTGCAATCTTTAGAGCACAGGCGTCGGGTAGGTATGCTGTCCTTATTCTATCGGTATTACAATGGAAGATGCTCTGAGGAACTAGCGTCATTGATCCCTTCCGCACCGGTGCGTAGTCGGGATACACGCCAAACGCGCGCCCAACATTTGTACACGGTTGACATTTGTCACATGAGAACGGGTCGCTTCTACGATTCGTTCTTGAGTTCAACAGCTCGGCTGTGGAACGAACTGCCGGCCTCTGTGTTTCCTCCCTCCTACAACATGGGACTCTTCAAGACCCATGTTCACTCCTTCCTCTCCACAAAAAGACCCTCCACACAGCATCCCCAAAGATGACATAGGCCCTGAGGGAAATTATTTTCTTCAGGGCCTCCTGTGTGGAGTTAATATAAAAAAAAAAGCTAGTACATAAATAAAATATGTATTATTTGTGCGCAAAGTATGAAGGGGTGATTTATATCTTAGTTCGTGTTCGCTCTTCATCATAAATAAAGCACGTAACAGAAGGAGAGGTTACAACTGAGATGTCAGCGGTAGGAGTATACACGAAAAAAAAAAGAATACTGTTAAAAAAGTGAAAGCATACCAATTTCCTGATAAAATATTAGTCATTCAGAATATATCGACAACACGTGTTCTTTTCCTAATAGATATCATAAGGGAATGCGACAATATCAGTATTTGTATGAACAAGTGTTCCGCCGTCCTTATAAAACATCCACTTTATTTTTGTAATTTTGTTAATTTATTTGAAAGGCCCGAAATCGCGTTTCTAAAAGGAATAATTTGACCAGATTTTTAATAAATTAACAGTATTTTATATCAGTAAGTTTCCTCTTACCGTGTACTAACCTCTACGTAGTTATGATTTCAAAGAAAGCCATCCTCGTATATTCACTCACCTAAAACAAAGAGAAAAAAATCGAATTATAAATATGTATGTATTACCGTGAAATAATAATGTTAGAAAAGTTTGTATCTGCTAGGCTATGGATATTTCTCTCCCATTTCCATGAGACATGGATAGACCGCGTATATTATGTATGTGTGCGCCTCGTTTTTTTGAAACCGGTTTCCCAAAATAAGCCCGGTTGATTCAGAGTACGAGTCAAGTTGGGCGTACCTAATCTAAGATGGTGGAACTGAAAAGAATACCCCACAGTGATGAAAATATGCAAAATAACTTATATATATTTTTTTTAATAATCAATCAAAGCTAAAAAGCGCACCCTTAAAAAATACGAAATCCAACTTGTCAAGATTGACTCTAAGAAATTTAAACAAAATAAATACACTTTTCAAATATAGAATCTATATCACAGAAAATCTAAATTAGTATTTTTGATGGTGATGACGATTGATTGATGTCGAGTTGAAATTTGAAACCACATTCAGAAAGGGGTGAAAGGATCGGCATGAAGCTACGTTCACAGTGGGATTCTTTTGGTGTGTCACAAAACTCACAAATAATTTTTACTCTGGTTCAGTATGGAATTCACAACACTGTTCAAACGGGAGATGCGGCCGGGAATTTTCCAGTGTAGTTTTTGCCTCTACTGAGCGCTGTAAAAATAAGTCAGGAGCATTTTGACTCCCAATATGAAAGAGGTAATTCTGCGACGGCGTGGGGTCGGTCACTCAAACAAAGCGCACGGTAAGATTAGATTTAGATTAAACACGGCGTTTGCGTTTTAATCGTGAATTCTAGAGCAAACGGGAAAGCCAAAATGATCAAAATTCACGGTTAATTATCCGTGAAATAATAAAAATATATAACAAAAGGTGATATTTTAATAGTTGCAGTCGATGTGTAGTGTATCCTAATCTGTAGCTTATTTCAGCCTCCGGAGGTTACGGTAGCCATTAAGTTCGCTGGACTGATCATTTTGAGTGCGATCTGACTTCGGTTGCATTCAAGATTGTGAAAATTGCATCGAGTTAAAAGTCTCTCTTTCTGAATGAGGCTTCAGTTATGAGTCGTTATGAGTCTTAGGGTCAGTTGTTTCACAGAATTTGAACAAATTATCGAATTTAGAAGTTTATTTTTATGTTTTCCGAAAGTTCCGTAATTATTTCATGATGGATCAGTAGTTTTATAGGACTGAAATATTAACAGAACTTGAATATAACTTTACAGAACTTGAAAATCAACTTTTAAATTGGATGAATCGAGCTGGTCGGGTGAACTATCCATGTTAACTGACATTTTTGCAAAAATATTTTTTTTCGAGGAAATGGTGTTATTTTAATGTCTTCTTGCGCTGGAGATTTCGTAATGGTGGCACTGTTTTAGTGGACGATTTCAGATGTATAATCTATGGTATCCGACATACTGTTTCAAGTAAAGAATGGTAAGTGATGCAAGATGGCGGATGGCCAACACATACCATGTTCTGCGTCATCACAATTAATGGATGAAGTGATTGCAAACATTGTAAATTCTGTGAATTATTTTGACAGTGTAGCAGATCTCACGTTTTCTGCCGAAAACAATAACCCAAACTCTTCAAGAAGTGAAGATATGACCACGATAAGATTTGGATGCTTTTCTAACCTGTTTCGTGTAAAGCATGTTTTTTAGTGTTTTCATTTAACATGTTTTACACGCTACAACTTTAATTGATTTTCAAAAGGCATTTTGGTATCAACATGCACTGTTCACTTGAAAATGTTATTATTTCAAGGCGTGTCATGTTATCAATGTGGATCCAGATGATTAATCGTGGATTAATTTCACTTTCAAAGTATTTACCGTATATTATATACACTGGTATTTTATTTTTTGCACTTATTAGATTTGGAACATTATAAATGTTATATACCATAAATTGGTACGTATGTTCATGAACGTAAAAGAAAAACGTAAAGGATGGTAACTAATATTTATTTAACATTTTAAATTATTTTCTTTTAAATCATATTACTGCAATGAACATAACTTTGTATTGTCATTATAATAAAAAAATAAAAACTACTCTTAATTTTTTACGAATTGTTAATCTTATGCATTCAAACATTCAAAATGCTATATCACATAACTTATTTTTGTCAGTTAACATGTTCTACACCCGAGCAGCTCAATTTCAAATTATGTGTAACAACCCGTCTTAGTTTCATTATTCACTAGTGACAAAGCAACCATAAAAACTTTAAAACACTGAACCATTTTATAACTGGAATAGTTCTTTCACGGGTTTCGCGTAATTGTCGCGAGGGACACCGGGGAGGGGAGGGAGAGAAAGACCTTTGTGATAAAGGTGGATCCACAAAGCACAGGAAAAGGTAAGCAGTTAGACAGAGCTGATGTCCGACAAAGGAAGGAGGAACCATAAAGACACGGTTACAAAAGCAGCCAAGTTAGACAAGCATGTCGTTTTTATGGGAAACGCAATAAATAAAAAAAATAAGTAACGAGAATTACGACCTCTGTGGTGGCGTGATCCTCGGCAATGGATAAAGGTTTCGAGACTTCTTCGAGAAAGATCGACGAAGTGTAAAAAATGAATTATAATAATAAAATGATAAGGATTATTTACACAATTTGGAATTTTGAGTGAAATTATGCTTTCAGCATCGCTCTAATAGGAGATCAGCAAACTTCGACTATGTTTGCATTCTGTGTAATGTGAAACTTTGGTCATACATTCTTCTTGGTAGTGTAAATGAAGATCTGATGAGTTCGCCCAAAACAAAATGATGGAACACCCCTCTATGGAGTTAACCCATTGGGTTAAAGTTTGTGATTTTTTTAAGTTTCTTTACTAATTCTGTCGTAATTATCAATGTTATTAGGCATAATACCATTCTATTCATAAGTTATCACAGAACCTAAACAATGCACTTACATCAGATATCAGACAGAAGAGTGTTATCTAATAATTTTATATACTTAATCAAAACTATAATTTTTCCCAAATTTGTTATGAGATGTCTTACTGACAGCCCTGATTCAATAGAGCTAACTCTTAGTTCTCAGCAAATTCAACCAAATTCAATATTGAAGGTAACAATAACCTCAATACTAAACTACTGTACGGATTGAAAATAAAAATGCTAATGTACCTATGTATACCAGATGTTATTTTTGTTTAATTTTAAACATAATTTCTCAGTAATTATTCTGTTTAACATAATACTGTTTCGCTCCTGTGAACCACTGTAAACATAAATCATGTATATTGTAAAAGCCTTTTACGGCGTCTAAATAAATAAATAAATAAATAAAAACCCGTCTTATCTCACCATATATTGATACTATCAATTTGGGAGTGGTCCACAGACATAGGAATTAATAGACGAGAAGATAATGGCGAGGGGTAAAATCAACTGTTGAAGAACGAAGGGGGTTAAGCTGACTGTGATTCGTCAATAAATCAATCTGACAGTAAATAGGCATCTCGCATTATAATATCACCATTTAGTTCTTAAAAGTAAAATCTGCTTTTGAATGAATAGACATTTTTACATGGGAGCGCAAATTACTCGCCACGTTATGAACTAATTTGCGAAGTCCAAATTCGGCAAAGTAAATTTCTTCTGTTTGCAGAGTCGTAGTTAGTTTCAGAGTATTTAGTTAAGACACTTTTACAAATGTTTCATAATTTACTTACCCCAGTAAACAACGATGAGCACACTTGAGAATCGCTACATTGTGATGTGATAGTATATGTTTCTAAAACTGATCCATATAATACGGTGTGAATAAGCTTAAAATAAAGTAAAATAATGCTTATATATGGAATGTAATACGACAATTGGGTTTATTCTCTTTTTCACATCTATTTTTACAAGTTTTCATAGTACAAGTCAACATTTTGCCGTGTTATTTCGTAAAATTAACCGATGATGCCTCGACCATAGTTCGCACAAGAATGATGACGTCACGTTTTCAAATTTCACTTGAGGCCATACGCGAGCCCAGCCGGCTCCAATGGAACCGGTATGGGGAGTGGGGATAATACGCTTTTAATCACTTAGGGCAGGTCTACTAATATTCATATGTCTATGGAGTGGTCTCATTTCATCCATCACGAATGAAAACATAATAAACTATAAAGCATGTAATTTTTAAAAATTGCCCCGCTACCCTAGAGGGATGCTCCACCTCGTTGTATTGGGCGGACTCTGCAGATCTTCATTTATACTGACAAGAAGAATGTTATGAACAAAGTTTCATGAATGAACGAATTTGTCATTTAAGTTGTGCATTTTGGTATTATTTTCCTGTACTAACTGGCTCAGGGCAGTGGACTTGTATACATAAAGTTTTTAGAAAATTTAAAACGTAGATAACAATCGCAATATTACAATCTTGTGCTGTACTCGGTTAGGCTAGGCTAAGCTGGGTGTACGAAATATATCCTTGCGAAATAATGACGTAATAATAAGCCTCTACAAGGCCATTATCGTTTAGAGAGGGACAGACCCGTTTATACCAAGTTCTTTATCATTCGAGGCATGTTTTTTAGAGGTTGTTGACCCGATGGCGATGGCTTCAGTGTCCTAAAAGGTCCATAGTCTATAGAGAATAAACTGAATTATATTAATGTTTAATAATTATTGTCGTTACAGGACTAGACTCCGGCATACGGCGGGAACGGGAAGGCTTCCGGGGAAAGGGGTTAACGACACCAACAATAATGCCGTTGAAGAACTCTCGCAGGCGCTAGACCAGCCAATATAATAATGTTAAACCAACTAAATGTGGCAGAGGTGTTCACTGCGCGGTACACGAACCATTTCTTAGGTACAATTGTTTGAATATCCTACAAATTTGATCGTCATCAAAATAGCGTAATAAAATCCATTTATTTATTTACGCCCTAGTGGGCTTTTACATGAAGTAAATATAATAATAATAATAAGTAATACAGTTGTGTTAACTAGGTATTTGTTTTACATTGTAACAATGGTAAAGAAAGTACAAAGTGCTGATTTATAAAAAAAAAAAGTTACATCACGTTTAAGTTTAGTACATTTGAAATAATATAGACAATTTTGGAATAATATATAAATAAAAATAAAGAGACAGGAAAATATATATAAACCTATATATATTCACTACGGAGAGGTAAACTACAAATTTACAATTCAAAAATTAATCCTACAATACAATAATCGTACAACGCTAAAAGTTATTTTGAAGATTTTTTTTCATCACTAATACGGAATCTTTAAACATGTCTACAAAATTCCCAAACGCCATCTTAATGATAATTTTTTTTAAATATTTTAAACATTGCAACGGACCGCCAAACGCCGATAATGTTAGGCTTTACGGGTGGTCAAACAACTTATACTGTGAGTATATTACTCTACCAGCCCGACAGTTAGCCGAGAATCCTATCCACCAGATTATTCTTTGCATCTCAAAATTTATAACGTTGTTATTTTTAAGTTTTTATTAATTCTCTTTTAATTTTATTAATATTTTGTCTAGCTGTTTCTGGAAAGAATATTTAAATCAGCTAGTGGAGGGCTTTATACAGAATGTTTATAAGAAAGTTGTAGACTAATTTATATGAAATTATAAAACTTAAAAAACGTTGATAAAAAATTACAAGTTTATTTCACTTGTGATTTTGATTAAAACTGTGCGTATATTGATTTATTTTCAAATCAGTTATCAGACCCCTGACACAAACCAGACCAAAGAACACGAGTCAACAGAGTTGTAGGTCACAGTTGCATAACTATAACAAATTAGGTAACACGCAGACCCGGTCTCATAATAAAGCAACACGTGGGCCAGAATGTCCGGAGTCCAGAGGAGCGTCAGGTTGCGCAATTCTCACTGAGAGGTCGCATGAGGATAAAGAAGTGTTCGTTTGTTTGTGGATTGTGTCTGAACAATAAACCAAATATGTAGGTACTAAAATCAAAGGCCTGACAATCAAAATAATTCCATCTGAAACTAATATGTCGACTTTAGGGCCGCTATTAAATTAAACACTTCTATTTATTACGAAAGGTATCTCGATTGGTAGCTAGGGTTGCCAGATGTACGGTTTTTCGAACGGCTGTCCGGACTAGAAAATTTTGGAAAACCGGACAATAGAATGTCCGTTTTTTTTTAAAATACGCGACATATATACCTCACTCACGAGATAATTTATAGAGCAAAAGCCGTGAGCGATTCTGGCGGGTGGTAGCAAGACTTGTTCAAATCTTTTGAAAATGATACAATATGTGTGCAGTGTTCCCGTCTCCAATGCCTTCGTAGAAAGAGTTTTTACTGTAATGGGATGTATGGACTGACGAAAGAAATCGACTAGGTGTGAATACCGTAAAAAGCGAATAATGTGTTTTCTTCAATTTAAATGTTAATTGCACTGAATTTAAAGATACAATTTCAGGAAATAAACGATTATTTAAAGCAGTAGCATCTAGTGCCAAATATGTTAAAAAGTCATTTTTACCTTACCAATAATAAGTAAAAGTTTTAATGTTTGCAACGTGTTTCATTGTGTTCACCCTAAGAAATTTTCGGTAATTTTCTGTTTGTTTTGGCCAAAATCAAAGGGGTTTATGATTATCAAAGGACCCTTTGATTTTAGACAAATTGTACCAAAAAAATCAAAGGGGGGACCCTTTGATAAAAAATGTTCGATTTTTTTTTATCTGGACCATCTGGCAACCCTATTGGTAGTCCTGCATATGATAGAAAAAATCTTTAGATAATATAATTAAAAATTCTAACGTTTTCTTGGCAATTTTATAATAAGAATTAAACTTAAAAATTACATACATAAGCTTTGGATTGTTTGTGTTGGTGCATATATGTAGGAATAAGTATGTCCGACTTACACAGATATTGATGTCCTCGCGAGAAGTCATTGAGAAACGGTGTTTGTTTATTTGCGCCTAGTCATTTTTTAAGCGGGAAAGGTACAACGAAAATTTGAATACTCATCACAGTATAATATTATTGAGGCATACTATGCTACGTATACATCGGCGAGCCGAACTGCCGAACTGAACCTCAACTTATGGGAAACAAATGGCGCGAAACGCCGCTTGCAGTTGATTAGTTCCTTTCCCATAATTCGTGCTACGGTTTGCAAATGTATACGTACCCCTATATGTACCAACGCTAAACTTTCGCGTAAAAACCTAATACGGCCTAATTTTAGAGTGTGATCTTTATTGAGGCGAAGGCACTACAAATTATTGAAAATCATATGTTTTTGGTTGAAAATTTGATCGATTTTTGACAAAAAATTAATACTCAGCATTGAGTAAACAAAAGTTTTTCATATTTAACAAATCGCAAAGTTGGTAAACGTGTGTTAAATGAAAAATAATTTACAAAGGGAAACATTTGTATGATGTTTTTGGCAAAAAAACACTTGACTCTTTCAAAAAGCGTTTTACAGAACTTTCATAAGCTTTTATGATCAAGGTGTTGAAATGTTATTTGATGTACGAATTTACACTCATACATAACTACCTAGTTATTGAAAAACGTATGTAACATGTTTTTCCTGTTTACTTTAGGACAAAGCCCGCAGGAAGACAAAACAAGTCTTGTAAGGAAATCATGTTCCATGTAAGGAATATCATACTGTTATCCCTTCAGGCTAATTTGCTCGCTTTAGGGAACAAATCATAAAAATCGTTGTATCTCCCATTACTGTAACGGTGAGAAATATGATATAAACTGTATTAGAAAGAAAAAACACCACGCTTTATATTCAATTGTAAGTTAACCACTAAGAATTAATATGTGCACCATTATGAAACCAAAAAATCCGAACGCAATTTCAATAAAACATTATGAAATTATGTATCATTTATTTTTAAATGAAACAACAAAAAGGTGAGGTGACAAAAAAGTTTGTAATAAATTTATCTAATAAAATGGATGTGTTTATTGATTTTTTGTTATCGGTAATTTTGTTTAATATTTAAAATGTTTTATTTGGATTTTAAGTTCAACGCGGCAATACTCCGATCTTCTGTCAAAATATGGCGGAGGCTTGACAGGAGTTGACAGCATTTATAAATGTATTGAACAAGCAAAATAATTAAACAGAAACAAATAATTATTAATGAGCTGCATTTTATACAGTCAATTACTTAGGAAATGTTTAACTCGGAACCAGTTCGATAACTTGTGACTCGCGAACAACGTGAATCGTTTGCTTTGATTCATTCATTTGAATTGATTGGCATTACATCACTTCGGTTACCATGAATCGACAACGACGAAGAAAATAGATGAAGCCAAACAACTGTATTCAATTAATTTCGAGAGAAAAGGGTGCAGTAGAGACTGAATCATTTTAATCGGTGTGTTCGAGAAGATAGATAGATTCAAGATTTCAAAATTCAGATTTGTTAAAAAATCAACCGGCGGAAAAAATGTTTTTTTTTACATGTTCATAAATACATATATATATCTATATCCATTTTTATTAATATATGTATTTTTTTAAATCTAGCTTTGAATCAGAGCCAACTGTGAAAAATTGAGAACAACTGAGCCAAATCCTAATTGGGTATTTATTTTGTATGAATTTTTTTTTATTTATTAAGTTAAAAGAAATTTACATTTCACTTTCTTAACTAAAATACATAACATTAAATAAATAGTTTTCTAATATTGTTCTAATAACTTAAGATTAAAAACTTTTTTTAAACACGTTTATACTCTCCGTTTTAAGTTTATCTGGAAGGAGATTGTATATTTGTACACCCTCGTGGCCAATGCCTCTTTTGCCACTTTCAGTTCTTACAGCATGTGTGTACAATTTGTTATGTTGCCTAGTATAATGTTCGTGTACTTGTTACGTTTGTTTAAATGTTGTGTTTGTGTGTATGAGTCCATTTTGGATTTTGTAGATTAGGAGGCATATGTTGTATTCGTACAATTTTCTTATTTTCAAGAGTTTCATTTCCTGATACAGTTTTTTTGTGGGAGTGTCCGGGTTATAATTGAAGAGTTTTTTTAATAACTTTGTTCTGTATTGTTTGTAAATCATTTAGGTATGTAATGTATGTGTTTCCCCATATTTCTATTAAATAATTTAGATGGGACTGGATTAAACTGAAGTATAAGCCCCTCTTTACCTCCGTTGGTAGGAGATATGCAATTCTACCAAATACACCAATTAGTGGGATGATTTTTGCTTTTAATTTTTCTACGTGTTGTTTAAATGTCAGATGTTTATCAATATGTAAGCCAAGGTATTTTTCGCTGTCTAGAATAAGCAATTCCCTTTCTTCTATTTGTAGAGGTTTATGCGACGGTATTATTATTTTAGGTGAGCTTAGGATCATGTAGCCGGTTTTATTAATATTTATTGTTAATATATTTTTTATTAGCCAACTGTTTAGAATATTAAGATCCTCTTGAGATTGTTCTAATAGAGTTTCTAAGTTTTTTCCGAAGTAAAATATTGCAGTGTCATCTGCGTATAGAAATATTTCACCATGTAGTTTCAACTGGCAGATGTCATTTATATATATTTGGAATAGGAGGGGCCCCAGTATAGATCCTTGCATATTAACTGTATTTGTATATTAACTGCTGTCATCAATTACAGAGAAATGTATATTATGTATCACGCATATGTCCTTCGCGTGTGTTTGCGTGATTGCCACCAAAAATGGATAGAATGCATTGTCATCAACAACGAGTTTATTCGTTTGGAATGTCTGAGGGCCCGTTCCCACTTCCGTTTTCAAATCGGAGGCGGGTCCCGTTTTAAAAACGGACGGCCAATGGCCCTGTTCACACTACCGTTTTAAAAACGGATCCGTTTTAAAAACGGACCATACTCTACGAAAAAAAATAATTGTCGATTCAACAAAAACATGTTATTTGCTCATTATTCAGTAATGGTGCGCAATGGACGACGATGAAGCTCTTGTTGTCATGTGGTACTTATTAAATAGAAGGAAAAAAGTGAAAAGAAAATTTTGAGTACACCCAATCATAGCCGAATGATTTTCTGTAGGAATTTTCCAAGTGTTAATTGGTGAGTTAAGAAGTGATGAACTAAAGTTCTTTAATTATTTTAGAATAATAATGAATGGATTATTTATATAGCGCCGTTTTCACCATGAAAAATCACCTCAAGGGCGCTTAATGGCTTAAGAGAATGTCTATCACTTCCTTTAACCATCTACTGGAATGAGTTTCAGAGAGCTTAACATATCAAAATACAAAATTGAGAAAGTGCATTTGTCCTGAAGAAAGGCTATCGATATTTTAAAGTAAGAAAACAATAAACACTCAAATATTTTTTATTATGTGTTTATTTAACTAATACGCTCTTCCGTGCATCTCATTAAAGCTTTAAAATTTAAAAAAAAGTAAACTTAAATAAAATAAAATAAAAATTTTGATGTACAAAAGTTGTGTACACCAAGTGTTTTGTTTTTATTTAGTTAAAGATAAAATATTACCATACTCTTTCTTCGACCAGTGGTATTAAATTTTCGGGATTTATTTCCTTATCCATTATTGTAGTTTTGATTTATTTACTTAACAAAATAACCAAATACAAGCACGCAGCGTGCCTGCTTCCTTGCGACAGGGAGCGGGCGGGGAGGGGTCGGGGTTTGGCGGGGACTCTGCCGGAACGACTGGACGACAAGTGTGAACAGCTCCATACAACACTATGAGCGAGCGTGTGCCGACACGATTTGAAAACGGACGCGCTGCGTAGGCGAGCCATCCGACAAAAAATGTCGGATCCGTTTTCAAATCGTGTCGGACAAGTGTGAACAGCTCCATACATCCACTGCAGCCACTAGGGCATCCGATTTTAAAACGGGACCCGCCCCCGATTTGAAAACGGAAGTGGGAACGGGCCCTGAAGTGGGTTAATTTCCATTTCAGACATTCCATTTCATTCATATGTACATTCATTTAAGAAAACATAACTACATATATAGAATCGTTAGTTCAATTGCTGAATTTTCAACGAATCGTAAAGATTGATTCAAATGATGTGTCATGTATTTATTTATTGAACGCCCGTACTAAACTAAACTAATTATTAGCACAGCAGCATTCTTAGTGGGTACCTACTTAATAGGAACAGATGAGTAAAATCTCAAGAGCGACGATATGATCATCTCTAAATCGGCAAATGAATAAATTAGGTGTAAACAGTCGCAGTGTGCATTCGTTTGGTAATAATTTAATTCTATCCTCGTGTCTCATTTGCTAGTGGAAGACAGAATGCCGACCGCGTATGAGAAAACCGTGGCATCGCATACGTATACATACAGCCTGACAGATACACGTATACTACCTGACAGATACTTCAACGTTACGGGCCCACTGCGTAGATGCATGTACAGTGTAATTATTACGGAATTAGTGCAATTTCATTTGAAAACAATGCACTTTAGACGGTTACGGCACTAGATTCACTAATATTTATCACACTGAATGCGATAGATTATGTACATTGAGTGCGAACCATGCCCAATGTTGGGGGCCATTTCTACATAGTTTCGCTATCTCTTTTCCCATGTTGGGCGCCATTTATAGATAGTTTCGCTATCTCTTTTCCCATGTTGGGCGCCATTTCTACATAGTTTCGCTATCTCTTTTTCTTAATAATATAATAATTAAGTATATTTTGTTATTTTTTCCCCTAAACATCTCTCACAGCTTTCACCAATTAAGCTTAGTTTCAATTATTCTAAATCCCTAAATATGGCGAGCATCTCATTTGCATAGTATATGAGCATATAGGCTAGGGTTTAGCTGAGCGGCGCACAGTGGGCTGAAAATCGCCCACAAATATGTAAAGCATTGAAGCATTAAAATGAATCATCAACATAAAAATTTTTTTTTTCAACTTGAGGATTTAAAAAAAAAAAATCGCAAGTTGCGCCAAAATACGAAGTATGTCAAAAAAATACAAATAAATAGTAGTATATCTGTGTGTAAGGATAGAATGGCCAACCTTGTGATTCCAGAGATAGCCTCATTTTTAATGTCAGTGCCATAAAAATTTTTCTTAAAAAAATGATAACTCCTTCATTTGTACACGCAATTGCTTCGTACGAAATTTTATAGCATAGATGATCAGCAGAATCCTTTTCTAGCCAAAAAAAATACCCTTGAAAATTCAAGTCTCTATGTCTATGAAAGGCGATTTTCAGCTCACTGTGCGGCGTGACGTTTATCACGAGTTTTACGATTTGGCAACAGGTTGTAAATGACACGCAGGTCAATGCTTTCAAGAGCAATAAATGTATACCTATACAAATCTCCACTGTGCCAACAATACGATGATCTACAAATAATTTTCTGATACATAAAATGAAACCCAATCTAAAAAAGTTGAAGATAACTAATATTCGTTTTTGATTCCTGACATCGATATATTAATCATTTTTATCGAGATATTTTACTATCTTCTTATCTTAATCATAGAATTTGAATAAGTAATCAAATTTCAAATCGCTTAATCTTACGCATTACGCTTACATCATATTTTGGTCATACATGGTTTTACCACACAAACGCCTCGGGGATCTCATTTCTACAGCATTCAGTCTACTTTCATCCTTTATCTGCCAGTTCCATGTCTTACTTCCATACATCAGGGTAGGTACCAGCACTCCATTGTGGACTGCTAGCTTCGCTTCTTTGGACAATTTTTCGCTAGCGCCAACTGCGTTCAGTCCTCCATTAAAGGAGTTACCCGCATTTACCATTCTTTCATTATCTCTGTCAGCCTTCCCATCTCTCGTAAACATACTTCCTAAATACACAAACTCATCCACCTGCTTAAGTATTCCTCGTGTACAACTATATTGCTCAGTGTTTTCGTACTCTCTCTTTCAAACACCATGACTTTAGACTTACTTACATACATTTCTATGTAAATTACATACGAACGATTGGGGAAAAAATATTATAAAAAACAGTCAAATATTGAAAAGAATATGCATAAAACTGGTTTCCATAAGAAAACGGGTGTAGGCAGGCCAAACTTCTTTAGTAAGTACATAGTTGTTGTGTACATAAGTTTTGTTTGCTTCTCGGCAGTTAAAGAGTAGTGGGCACACCAATGGAATCATCAATATGATATTAATTACGAAAACGTACACAATTGAATAGCGTTAAGATATTGTTAGCCGATAGTACCCACATTACAATAATATTATGGTGATCTAGCATTGATATAGAGTGTTATGGATACAATGACTGGTACTTCCAGCACCAAAAATGACTTTCAGCAGAAAATAAAGCAAAATTAAAATCGCACAACTTGCCATGAAGATAAAGAAACTAGGAGGAACCCGAACTAGAGTAAGTAAACTAAAAAATCAGTAAATTTATAGAGATCAAGCCAAGGATATTGTAAAAATGAATACGTGCGTAGCCAAAAAAACTTACAATCAGGAGACCAGAAGTAAATTGATAGAGATCATTCCCAAGCCAATGATATTGTAAAAAATTAATACGTGCGTAGTTAAAAAAAGCTAACAATCAGGAGACCAAAAGAAAAAAGGCTACTATGTATACCACGCCAGAGTTGCATAGAAAAAAATGTTGTTTTGTATGGCTCAACTGGTTTTCAGAAACATGACTGAGAAACGGGAAGACAACAGCGAAGATAAAATGAAAATACTGTTGGTATAAATAATAATCCCTAAATTCAATACAACAACGGCACAACACCATTACACATACTCGGCCATTAAATGTTTTAACCAACTACCTTAAGAAATAAAAGCAGAAAATTTTAAAAATAAATTTAAAATACACTTCACCTCAGACAAATTTGGTTGTTTGGTATATTATTGTATAAAAAAATCAGCTTTAAAAATATTTGTATACATATAAATTATACCAAAAAAATATAAATATTATATTTATTTTTGCAATATCTAGCGTATAGACAGACATCTATTATTCTGTACACATATGTTCATAATTTTAAAGTTCATATGTATGGTAGTATTCTCAAAATTAATTAATATTATAAACTGAAAACGACACTCCCTCCCTAAACACGAGTTATTCTCAATAAGGGAGGTATTAATTAAATTAACAGCTTAAAATTTGTCATTTTTCTGCATTATATGTCTTGCATTTTCGTTTTAAATTATTTTATTAATTCTATATAACCAAATCGTTGATGATTGGTTATGGTAACTTCTAATAATGTTAATCTCCTTTTTTGTATGAAAACGTAAGAATTATATTTCAATAAACGAAAAAATATATATATAATACAAAACAAAATGGGAGATTACAATAAAAAGGCGACCAGAAAAACCATAGCAAAAAAAAGAGCGATGATATAAAAAGAAGTGTTCAAAATTGGAGGTCTTGATCCAAAAGAGAACATATTGGAATGACAGGAAAAATGCTTATATCCAGAAATACGTGACTGAAGAAGATAATGAAATGTCATCGTTAAATTGTCGTCAACTGTACAATTAATCTAAATCAACTAACTAGGAGTTACGGCTAGAAACCGAACGGAATAAAACGGTTCGGGAGTTTAAACGGAGTATTTCGGTTAAAAACGGGACCTCTGGCCTTTAACGAATGAATTGACAGGTTTCCTAATAACTATCACTACTATCAGTAAAACAAGAATGTGTTATGGCGATGTCGGAACTCATGTTCATAAAAGTTCTAAGATTTTAATAAATCAGCAATACTCATTTCAGAAATTTAAATCTTAACAAAGAAATAACCTACCGATGAAAAATCATAGGAGAAACTTTTGGATGATGAAAAATAAAAATATCATAATATTATGGCACAATTATTAATAATGAAGCTTTGTGTTTGGAAGATGGATGTTAACTCTTGACAGGCCAAGATGCCAAACAAAACTTCTGTAACCAAGTGGGTCTTCCGACGATCCCATGCATTTTTCTGCCTTACGGGCTTTTAAACTATAGAAATCCCAATTATTCAGTCAATTATTTGGTAACTTATGTATTTGCGCAGAAATACTAACATGATGTCAAGTATTTAAGCAATATAAGGAGGATAGTAATTTTGGGTACTACATACTTCCCCACTTAGCTGCGGGATAGTTAATGGAGAAAGGATACTTAGGATAATGGGAGTTGCCAATCTGGAAAAAAAATTCTATATTATTAATGGTAACTTATGCATTTGCGCAGAAATGCGTAAAATACTAATACAATATGTCTAGTATTTAAGCTAATATAAGGAGGATAGTAATTTTGGGTGCTACCTACTCCCCCACTTGGCTGCGGGATAGTTAAAACGACAATTTGACGCGAATTAAAAGTGTTATGGAATAAATTAACGAATTTCCGTAGACCAATTAGAAAATATTGTTCAATTTGAGATTGCCCAAAACTTGGTTCGTGAGTAGAATTCTTATTTCTCGCAATCATTGTTGACGGAGTGTCCAGTTTCCACTAGCAATACTAAAGTAACGAAGGCTTATAGGTTTCTGTACAGCAGAAGCAGAAGATCGAGAAGTTGGATGTACGGTTGATAGGGTGGACCGGAGGAACTAGGGTTAGGGTGGTGGAGCGGGTAAGTATGGTATTTTATGGTCCCTGGTGGCGGTGAGTCGATGTGGCGGAGGGGTGGGGAGGTGCACAAAGGATGTGGCTGGTTGGTGGAACCGTCCATTTGAATCTGATACCATATCGCACTTTTATCGTGAAATATGCTCATTTCATTCCGCCATCGAAATAGCACTCATTTTATCGGCAGATTTTTTCCAATCGTGTCGTTTTCGCTCCGTATCGAATTCAAATTTAATGTTTCATGAATGTATTGATTATTATATCTAAATGTTGATGAGTACCTATGATAAACGCAAAAATAACATTTATCAGGAGAACAGTAATCGAAGAAAAATACGCTTTACTGGTTCTGGAACTAGGTTAAGGTTAGTTTTTTTCCATTGCTTTTTAAAGGTGTGTTGAATTGTCATCGTGTTGAGTTATCCGATTACCAGTTTTGTATATGTGTAGTTTTGTATACCAGTGTTTTTGTATCTACTCTTTCGTTTGATACAGGAACTAACTCTATCCTATAAAAATGGGAACGAACCAGTAAAGTGTATTGTTTTTCGGTTACTGTTCTCCTGATAAATGTTATTTTTGCGTCTATCATAGGTACTCGTCAACATTAAGGTATAATAATAATCAATACATTATTTCACATTATTTATTATCACAAAATTTTTATACTGACACCACAGCATTAGATGTCTACCACAAACATAACATCAATTTGAAATGAAACCATCGTACAATGAAAAAAATAACATTAACACAGGTTAAAATAAACCTACTGTTCTTAAAAGTTTTAAAAAATGTATTGTAATAAAAATTCATTTTTGTGTATTCTATAAATTAATGGGCTCAAGGCCAAAGCTCCAGATCAGTCAACCGCAATAATAATTATTGTAGGTAAGCGTAATAGATCAAATAATACATAAACAGTTATTGCTTTTGCATCGCACGAGCAAGGCTCGTGAATCATGAGCATTATAATGTTTTGAAAGATCACCAGTCATTGTCATCAGTTATTTTTTCATGCATGACAGTTTTGAAAGGGAGTAGGGTGGATTTATAATATTCAAACCTTTGAATTGACCAGACATGGGTGACGGTTTACCGAGTTTCAAATCCGCGAAGAGAAATATTTAATATTATAATAATTCGTATAGAAAATCCACGCATTGTATACACTATTCAGAGCGTGACGTTGAAATTTTTCAGTTTCGTATGATAAGGTATAAACTAAACGACTGCAGTTGGATAATGAGAAATGTAATGAAATCCGAATCGTCGGGAAATGAATCAGCAATTGCTTACAAACGAGAAGTTGTTAACCCCTCAGACTAATTTGTTCGGTTTTGCAAACAAATAGCTATTACTCGTAGAGTGAATTTGTTCGCTTCTGGGAACAGCTCGTATCGTTATATCTCCCTTACCCTAAAAGGCGTTAGAAAGAGAAAACACCACGCTTTATGTTCAATCCAGAAGTTAACCACAGAAGAATTAAAATGTCATTACTTATTTTTTTTAATATAAAACGACAAAATGGCAGATATGTTTATAATATACATTTGTCTAGTCAAAAATGTATTTCTTTATGAGTAACTTTAGAACAGCGTTTAGACGAATAAACGAAAGCTGAGCCATTTTTAAAAACTTTTAAAGTTTGATTTCAATATATTAAAATTTAAAAAAATGTATATTTCTAATAATAAAATTTTAAGGCGTATTCCATCACCTTCCAAAAACAGATATTAGTTTTCGAATACATTGAGAAATATCCCATTCATTTGGATTTTCCACAAAAATAATCATCTGTTTACATAAATAAATTCGCAGGAGAGCAATACTGATAAGGCAGAATTTTTTTTCTTCTGAATTGGTAATCATTTGGAAAGAAAATGGTTAAAATATAGTAAGTTTGACTAGTGGTCACCATAAAGTCGGAGAACATAAAATAGGTCGTAGTCATTGATGAATTATATTTAGATGAGACATGAAGCGAAAAAAATAGGTTCGGCGTTTTTACCTCCAACTCTCTAACTAAAAGTAGCTAATCCGGTCTACGCGCACCGCTCATTAGATATTAGTACGCAGTAGCGCCTCTAATTGTAGCTCTATGGGTCATACTCGTACAAGATAAGAAGAAACCGACCGCTTAGCGTCGGGACCATGGATACAATAGGTAATAGGTACCCAATAAAGGTGAGCGTACCACTCATAGATCCGTTGTAGGTTGTAACCTCTCACGCTTTCTCGTTAACGACGCATGTAGTAGAAAATACAGGTCACAAATGAACTACCGGCAGCTTGAACATACAAAAAGGTTAAAAGTGACTTCAAGATTAGGATCATCATATTAAGTCATGTAAAGTTTAGGATTGTCTTTGAAAGTGACATGCACGTATGAAAAGTCACGTTAAGATCATGCAATTATTAAACAGTGATATGCAAGGATAACAGTAAAATAAATGCACAATAGGAGACGTTCGATTCAAGAAATTGCTCGAAAAGTTAAGTTCGATGCAACTGCGTCAAAAGTTATATTCAAGTACCTTATTTGGTTGATATCGCCATTTTTTTAAATGTCTTCTAATGGAGAAATGGCTGTCAAGAACAACATAAAACAAGCAATATATATATATATATATTAAATTGGAACATATTCGTAAGGCGACAATTTTGCGCCATGCACTTGCGTTCAACAATTGCATTCAAGCAAAAGATTGCAAAATAGTATAATGAATCTAATTATCCTAGTCATCGGGTACTTAGCAACAAAAGCACGATGCATTTCATACGTATTATTATTTATTGCGTTCTTTATATTTAGTAGTAATAGCTGACTGTCATTATTTGTCTTAGCTTATATTAAAACGAAATCTATTAAACTACGCGTCTAGCGGCAGTCACGTGCCGTGGAGCCATTGGCATTCGCGCAAGGGTTAACACACACATGGGCACACTGCGACATTATTGTTTTATCTATTACAAAGCAGAACGCCTAGCATACAGCACACAGTCAGTTTCAGTAGTCACTCCGATGGGTTTTAGTAAACAAAAAGTTTGTAGTGATAGTTATCAACGTGGCAAAAGGTGGCGAACTCAACATTCACATTACAATATTCATGTACAAGCTATTGAAAGAAGAAAAAAAATTCTTACGTTTTCTGAGTTTTAAAATGGGTATTCCAGCAATTTTGTTGAATTTACAACATGAAATGAATAATATGCTTAATTTGTCTGACGATAGGATTTTTCACTGACTTAGTATTTCTATATAAAATTCTAAATGATGCATTTGATAGATTTATTATATTAGAAATTCTGGTGCTAGCAACCATATTATTTCTCATTGCCCAGAATACTTATAGAGGGAAATAATTATACCGAGTCAGGGGACATCTTTAATTTATCACTTAACAAATACAAAATATTGTTTCTGAGACAGGTTAGTTATGTATAGTAAATATGTAATGTATTAATTTATATTTTTTACTATTCATATGTAAAAGCCCCTAAAAAGGGCGTTAATAAACGCCCTTTCACACGAGAAAGGAAAGCCATTTATTACCCATCCAAATGATCAAACTTTGCACGGGGAGAGTTCATCTTGTGGCATGACATGAACAGTTTTTATTGGTAGTCAAGCAGTAAAGCCAAATTCACATAAGGGACTTTTCAACGCGATGCTATTTTTGTGGTGAAACTGACAGTAATCTACGCACTAGAGTCTTTGTCTATTCCCGTACGAATGACTTTAACGTGATCAGTTTTTTTTTCTTCAATAATTGGGCAATAAAGTCACATTCACCTAAAGCTGGGTCCAGACATGTTCTTTTGTCCGTGCCGTACCTCCGTTTCGTACCAGCGTCGCGATCAAGAACGCTAGTTTGGACGCCCGTTCGGTACGGTACGGTGGTACGGCGTCTCGATACGGATAGAGGTACGCTCCGATCCATCGCGAGTCGGTTTTTCGACCCGTTCAAAGGCGATACGGTACGGGTCTGCGCCAGTCTGGACGTGTTCGCGGCGTCTTACATCATTCTCTGTTTTTGAACAATTCTAACTCCCACCAACGTCGCCTTTTTTGTTTTTTTTTCGTTATATTATTGTGAATAACAATGAAGGACGCGCAAGCAATCGTCAAATTCTCAAACACTTCCGCAGTCGACGACATGGTGGGAGGAAATGAACACGCGATGATCGCAGCGACGTTACGGAGATACGGGCTCTTGATCGCGACGCGGATACGAAACGGAGGTACGGTACGGACAAAAGATGATGCGTCCAGAGTTTTTGGATCGCGACGCTGGTACGAAACGGAGGTACGGTACGGACAAAAGAACATGTCTGGACCCAGCTTAAGAGGTTTTTCATCGCGATATAATAATTAATATCGTCATCCTGATGAATTTAATAAGTAGTTAACACGTAGCCAGTATCAAGGACGGTGACAAGTGGCAACTAAATCTTTTAGGTAGTTGATATTACATCACTCTCTGCGTGTGGACAGTGCGTTAAGCTCGGTCCAGACATGTTCTTTTGTCCGTACCGTACCTCCGTTTCGTACCAGCGTCGCGATCAAGAACGCTAGTTTGGACGCCCGTTCGGTACGGTACGGTGGTACGGCATCTCGATACGGATAGAGGTACGCTCCGATCCATCGCGAGTCGGTTTTTCGGCCCGTTCAAAGGCGATACGGTACGGGTCTGCGCCAGTCTGGACGTGTTCGCGGCGTCTTACATCTTTCTCTGTTTTTGAACAATTCTAACTCCCACCAACGTCGCCTTTTTTGTTTTTTTTTCGTTATATTATTGTGAATAACAATGAAGGACGCGCAAGCAATCGTCAAATTCTCAAACACTTCCGCAGTCGACGACATGGTGGGAGGAAATGGACACGCGATGATCGCAGCGACGTTACGGAGATACGGGCTCTTGATCGCGACGCGGATACGAAACGGAGGTACGGTACGGACAAAAGATGATGCGTCCAGAGTTTTTGGATCGCGACGCTGGTACGAAACGGAGGTACGGTACGGACAAAAGAACATGTCTGGACCCAGCTTTAAGTGTTGAGAAGTAAGTTACCGTTAAGTACCTACCAATTTATAATTTTCAAAATGTTCGGTTAATTAGTCCTCTCCACGCTTCGCACGCATTTTCGAGTTGTTTAAACACGTCTACAATTGTATTTATTTAGTATCTGTGTCCACAATAAACTTTTACTATAAATACAAAAGTTTACTAAATCGCTTGCTTAATTGCACGTGAGAAACAGCACTTATCGCTTTTCTCAGGATAGTGATTTGGTTACCACTTATCATTGTCCTTGCTACTGGCTACGTGTAACCTATCCATAACGGTAATCTTTGCACACAATCGTAGCGTAAGCCGTACAAATAATCCATTTTTTATGACCCAAGTTCAACTTGTGAGGCATGTGGTGGAGTGATTATTTGTACTCGGACATAGCCAAATTCACACAGGGGTTTAGCAGCGAAATGCAATTTTTGCCATCCAGTTGCAACTTTATACTTAAATAAATAATGGATTTCACCATCTTCGTCTTTTTTTCAACTTTTCTTTGGCAAAGTTCATGATAAAAACGTTTTGTGTAGATAACTATGCCCAAAGTGTAAAGGTCAGGGGTCTGAAGCAAAAGTGGTGAGACAGCGCCCTTGAGGTGATTTGTTGACAAAAACGGCGCTATACGAGTCATCCAATTATTATTATTATTATTAGGCAAGAGCTGAACATTTTGCTTCTCATATGAAGAGGGCTCAGCGTGCTAATTTGAACTATTCGAAGATTCATACGAGTCAGTCTTCAAATCTGAACCGTTTCATCTCTCAAACGTTTCAAAGTGGTTCCAAAACAGTTTTACTGGAAACTTAATAAAGCACGATCTATGTGAACTTTATTTTAGCCTAGCTCACATTCCGAGTCCCGGAACTAAGGGCCGGTACATCAGCTCTTTATGCTCGCGTGCGTGTATCCTCGCTAAAATTTAAACGTGCTAATTCAGTCGCTTGATCCGTGATAGCCGCAAGCGAGTATTTCCAGTGACACGTCTGTCAAATTATGACATTTACGTACACAATTGTGTACTTTCGTCTCGCCGAAATTTAAGTAAATTGTAAATTTGTATCAGTATGGAATTCAATTATCAATGGAGCGATGACTTTAGTTGATAAAGTATGAGATTAAATCTAAAACATACAGTACATAGTATAAGAGGGTTTTTAAAAGTTACAATGTGAGAACACGTTCATTTACAACGGTCATCATAATTTCATGAATAAATGCACAATGCGTCCAGCAAAAAAATAAAATTTACAATCAGGTTCTTCGCTGATTGTGAGGGTCCTTTAACTAAAATCAACTGTTAAATAATTTAACCAGGTGGTTGTGTCTGATTGCCCGCTGGCAGTGCTTCCAGCGAAGAGAAGTATCGAGCGAAAGAAGTACATAAGGAATATAAGTAAAAAGTAAGAGTTGGAGTGAAAGAACGAAAGAAACGCCTGGAAGAGGAAGAAGGAATGAAAATGACAAACCATTTCCAAGAAAACATTAAGTTGTTTTGGAAAGAAGTCAAAAGGTCCCGAAGTGGCCCAGAAAACGGAAGCATGAAAGTGATAAAATCAAAAGATGGAAAAATGTTGACGAATGAGGAAAAAATAAAAGAGAGATGGATGAATTATTTCGAGGAAGTCTTCGAAAGCGAAGTGAGTGACAGTGATTCCAGCGGCGAATCAGATATGAATGACGATGGAGTGAATGTTACCGAAATTAGCATGGATGAGATAGAAAGCTCGATTAAATGTATGAAGAATGGTAAGGCTGGCGGGTTTGACAATATTGCTGCTGAATATTTTAAAGGAGGTAGCCGTGTAATTCTCACATGGTTGTGCAATCTTTTTAACCAATGTTTAAAGGAAGGTTACACGCCTTTAGATTGGAGAAGGGCTGTGATCATGCCATTATACAAAGGTAAAGGGTCACCTATGGAATGTGGGAATCATAGGGCTATTAGCCTGCTAAGTTCAGTCGGCAAGCTGTATGGTAGAATTTTGATTGAAAGAGTAAGAAAGGAAACAAAGGATAAAATATGGGATGTGCAAGGTGCTTTTATGAGTGGAAGGGGGTGCATGGACCAGATCTTCTCATTGCGTATGCTCACTGAGAAGTTTCTGGCAAAAAACCAGAAACTTTTCTGTGCCTTTGTAGATTTACAAAAAGCATACGACCGAGTCGACAGGAAAAAGCTATGGAAGGTGTTGTCCAAGTATGGAGTGAATACGAATCTGACTCAGGCAATTGCGTCTCTGTATGAGGGAAGCGTTGCATGTGTAAGGGTAAACGGTGGTTTTACGGGGTGGTTTGATATCACAAAAGGTGTTAAACAAGGCTGCGTAATGTCACCGTGGTTATTCAATCTATACATGGATAATTGTATGCAAGAATTGAAAGAGGTGGGATTGGGCGCGAATTTGAATAATTTGAAAGTATGTTGCCTGTTGTATGCTGATGATGCGGTGCTGATTGCTAATAGTATAGATGATCTACAGTCTCTCGAGTCTAGGATGAACGAAGTATGCATGAAGAATGAGTTAATGATGAATGTAAGTAAGTCTAAAGTAATGGTGTTTGAAAGAGAGAGTACGAAAACAGTGTGCAATATAATTGTGAATGGGGAATACTTGGAGCAGGTGGATGAGTTTGTGTATTTAGGAAGTATGTTTACGAGAGATGGGAAGGCTGACAGAGATATTGAAAAAGGGGTAAATGCAGGTAATTCCGTTAATGGAGGACTGAACGCCGTCGGCGCTAACAAAAAATTGTCCAAAGAAGCGAAGTTAGCAGTCCACAACGGAGTGCTGGTACCTACCTTGATGTATGGAAGTGAGGCATGGAACTGGCAAAGAAAGGATGAAAGTAGATTAAATGCTGTTGAAATGAGATCCCTGAGGCGTATGTGTGGTAAAACCATGTTTGATCGTGTGAGGAATGTGGAGATCCGCAAAGAGTGCAAGGCTGATGTAAGCGTAATGAGTAAGATTAAGAAAGGGACGCTTAGATGGTTTGGGCATGTAGAGCGAATGAGCGAAGATAGGAGTGTAAGGAGGATATATGATGCAAATGTGAATGGTAGCAGAAGTCGGGGACGCCCGAGGAAGACATGGCACGATCAAGTGAATCAGATACTCGAGTCGGGCCATGTCAAGAGTCAGAATAATAGAAGAGTATGTATGAGACGATGTATGAATGTGAATGAGGCAAGGAGTGTGTGCCAAGACCGAGTTGTTTGGCGGTCCGTCCTCTCTGCCTACCCCTGTGGGGAAACGGCGTGATCGTTAGTTAGTTAGTGATGACTGTTTGATTTTGCAAAGAAACACGTACCTCTATTCAAATCGTAAAAAAAACTTTTGATATTGGTGATACCTATGCTTACGACCTATAAGGATTATGCGCTAAGCTAGTCATAACAATCAAGACAGCATAAAGAGCAACTGATAAATCGGCCCTAAATTGATTTCCACTATTCTATTATACACTCAGTTTACGACGCACAGTGGGCTGAAAATCGCCTTTCATAGACATAGAGACTTGAATTTTCAAGGGTATTTTTTTTGGCTAGAAATGGATTCTGCTGATCATTACTATGCTATAAAATGTCGTACGAAGCAATTGCGTGTACAAATGAAGGAGTTATAATTTTTTTAAGAAAAAATTGTATGGCGCTGACATTAAAAATGAGGCTATCTCTGGAATCATAAGGTTGGCCGTTCTATCCTTACACACAGATAATACTACTATTTATTTGTATTTTTTTGACATACTTCATATTGTGGCGCAAGGTGCGATTTTTTTTTTTAATCCTCAAAGTAGAAAAAAACCCTTTTTAATGTTGATGATTCATTTTAATGCTTAAATGCTTTTAGGCTTGCAGTGTAAATAAAATATTGTAAAGTAGACAAAGCATACTCGTATGTAAAGCATACAAAATTTTATAGCTTATTAATGATCAGCAGAATCCATTTCTAGCCAAAAAAATACACTTGAAAATTCAAGTCTCTATGTCTATGAAAGGCGATTTTCAGCCCACTGTGCACAGTGTTTTGGCTTGCATTGTAAATAAAATATTGTAAACTAGACAAAGCATACTCATATGTAAAGCATTTAAGCATTAAAATGAATCATCAACAAAAAAAGATTTTTTTTCCACTTTAGGATTTTTTTTAAAAAATCGCACCTTGCGCCACAATATGAAGTATGTCAAAAAATACAAATAAATAGTAGTATTATCTGTGTGTAAGGATAGAACGGCCAACCTTATGATTCCAGAGATACCCTCATTTTTAATGTCAGCGCCATACAATTTTTTCTTAAAAAAATTATAACTCCTTCATTTGTACACGCAATTGCTTCGTACGACATTTTATAGCATAGTAATGATCAGCAGAATCCATTTCTAGCCAAAAAAAATACCCTTGAAAATTCAAGTCTCTATGTCTATGAAAGGCGATTTTCAGCTCACTGTGCGACGCTGAGATTCTCGGCATGTGATATGATTTACGCTACATATATAATAGGTAAATATAACCTGTTCTGTGGCATGATCCACCAAGTGAGTAAATGACTCACGTTTTCTTATCACATTTATTCAATATTTACTTTTAAATATTTGTCTTTTTAATTTGCGTATTTTAAGAATAGTTTATCCCTCTGTGGTCAGCTGAAAAGTATGATCGTAATATTTGGTGACTGGTGATAATCTGATCAAAATCTGAAACGGACCAAGAATCTGCGTTTAACGGGGACTGTCCTGTCATAATTTCAAAATGGCGCTGATCACCCCTAAATAAATACCAGTGTTCGTTTGACTATTCGAATAAGTAAGATTTTTTAAGGTAATTTACTGCAGGATGGGGCAAAAGTAATTAATAACCCTATTTGAAAACGCTATAACTTTTGCAAATGGTGCCAAATGTTAATTCGGTTTTGACATTTGAGAAGTAAACAAACACAGAATACAAATCGTCAAGACATGAATCGGTTTACCGAAAAAAATAATTCACAAGCAGTACCAAAGTTTATCATAAAAAAATACAGCAAAAGAACATCGGGTGATTAATTTTTCCCCACCCTGTATATCTCTAAATAATATAAAATAAAGTCGCTATTCGGGTCTGCTTGTTTGTGCGCTTAGTTCTTCTAAACTACGCGACGGATTTTAATAGGGTTTTCATAATCGTTTAGAGAATTTCTCGCGCATGGTTTATATAAACCGATTTTATTTTCATTTTGTTTTAGAGGTTATTTTTATTTTGTATTCTGTTTTCTTTTTGATTTTGTTTTTTAATTTTACTTTGATTTTTTTTTATCTAACTTTGTTTTTGTTTTTTTTTTGTTCTTATTTTGGTGTTCTTTGTAATAAATAAAAAAAAATAACACGTAAAAGCCCAGCCGGGCGTGGCATTAGAAATAAATCAATGAAACATGCATATTATATTTACAGAAGGTACAGAAAAGTCCTAGTATTCCCAACCTAAAAACTTTACTACAAATCATTAACAACCCGGAGCAAAGCCGGGTACACGTCAGCTAGTAGGTATACATTAAAATTATTTTCCACAGCGCCCTTGAGGTAGTTTACAAAAATGATGTAATAAAATCAGACAAGCATAACAATTACATATTATATGCCAGCCCACGTAAACAAACACATACAAAGCCGGTACTCCGCCTAGGGCAGGTTTGTCTTCTGCGTAGGTTTGTAGGTTAAGGCAGTAAAGGACAAATAATAGAAAAGAGACAGTAAAAGAGACGTCGTAAAAATGTTCCGCAATAATATTCATTATCAGGTAGACTTTACTCTAAAGAGATTACAAACTTATTCTTAGAAAAAGCACACCCAACTTCCGAGAATGGCTTTCTGTCAAGGGCTTTTGTACTATTGCACATAGTCTGTACACGTTTTTCTTTTCAAGGTTCAATATAAAATATTATTATGTTCTGAGCAGTAGTAAAAATATCGGACACTAGGCCCTTTCCGGGCGAGATTTGACGCTCACACATTCAAATAAGTACTTGGCGTTTTTTGCGACAAGCGCGCAGTCTGTTTGATAATAATAATAATAATAATTGGATGACTTGTATAGCGCCGTTTTTGTGCAAAATCACCTCAAGGGCGCTGTACAAACTTATAATCTATGTTCTTACTTAACTACTTATGGAGAAAATATACAGTACAATACTTACCTGGTAGGTCACTTGAGATTAACACTATTAACATTATCGAATTGTTTATTGGCGGAATTTAGATACAGGATTTAGGACTTTATTGAAAAATTTAATACAACTGGACTTTCTCTTAGGAATGGTATATTTAATTTAAGGGTACGACAGCTCAAAAAGGTAAGTTTTCAGTTTAGACCTGAATTCTGTTGGACTTGTTATGGATCTTAGTTCCGGAGGGAGTTTATTCCAAGCCTTCGGCCCAGATACTCCGAAAGCGCGATCACCAAACTTAGTATTTGGCTTGCGCTTAGGTTCTATCAGTCTGCCTACAGCTGATGATGTTGCTGATCTAAGCGTTGACTGCCTCAGACCAGTGTTTTCCGGGACGCATAGTTCAGAGATGTAGGGTGGGGCCATTTCATTGATGGATTTAAACACCACCCAGCACAGTTTGTACTGGATTCTTTCAGGGCACTTGAGCCAGTGAAGGTTACGAAGGTGTTCTGAAATGTGTGAATATTTTGAAACCCCGGTTATGAGCCGTGCTGCTGCATTAAACACTGATTGAAGTTTGTCAATTTGATATTTTGGAAGGCTGTTTGTTTGTTGATGTTTAAGTTGTACCCACTAAGCACTAGTTTTACGAGGTTTTGCCCTCGATTGAATTTTTATATGCTTTCATCTCGCATTCGCCAATATTTAACTGAAAAATTGTGAATAAAAAGAAGAGCAGATAATTTCAGTATAGCCCGCCCTGGTCTAACATCTAAGATAAAAAAATTAGAATCGGAAGGTGTTTATTTGATTCCATTCCTTTATTAACCCTTTCAATACCAGAGTTCCTCCTGGGGAACATGAATAATAAAATCTCTTGATTTTGTCAAAGAAATCGCACAGTATTTTGCGTATCGCTGGTGAAGGATATTCGTCGTCGCGTCTATTTTTTATGCTAGGTTACAACCTTTATTCCAGCAACAAATACTGAAAATAAAATGACAGAGCCCGTTATAGCTTGGACTGGAATCCAGTATTATTTTTATGTTTTTTATCTAAATATTTACGCATGTTACACTGTAATTTAATATCTTTTAATTAAACAATTGTTTGTGTCGATAGTTGTTTTCCCTTTCTAATAAATAATAACCTTTGAAACATAAAAATAAAGAAAAATCCAGCATGTGGAAATATATGTGGAAATAAAAAGTGCGGTACTGAAAGGGTTAACACAAAATTGCATCAATCTTATGTATGTACATAATATGCAGTTTTGATTTATTTTGCCATATAGTTTTTTATATCAGATTTGATAAAAATAATTTTGCGCGAAGGTCAGTCAAACGGACCGCCCGTTTCTGCAGAGTCAAGGATTTTGCAGGTATTTTGGGGCTCCTCTAGAGGTGGCTGCCAAATTCAACAGTTTGTGCAGGGTCACCAGTTGTGTACTATCCGCAGTATCTGCGGGTCATGTACAGTTCACTCAACTTTTGTGAGACTCACCTGACTGTGGCCTCAACGGAGCCTCAACGGAGCCTCAACGGAGCCTCAACGGAGCCTCAACGGTGCCTGAGCCGGTCACTTGTAGTTACACCAAGCATATCAACAGAAGTTACTGCATATACTTTTACTGTATAATAACTACATATAGAGAGAAGCAACTTACAATTAATCATTTTCAATATTTATCCATCGGCAAACTTGCGTTGGACAGAGTTAAACGCTTCCGTTCATATGTTGGGTTACCTTGAATAAATATGGTTAAAAATAAGGCGTGTTCCCCTAGGAACGACGTAATAAATTAATGTATTCAATTATTGTCATTTGGTTCACCTCTGCTAATGCAGTTCCGCGTGGGCCCCGATTACAGGTGATGCAACACGGCGGAGCGACACGTGCAATGTAGGCGAAGTTCGTTAGAATGTAACCAATGATAATTTATATGATTCTTGTTTATATTAATTTAACACGCGATGATAAGTGATGTTCGTATGTACATTGACATAATTTTCGAAGATAAATTTGATGAAATTTCCCAAAGGAGGAATTACATTATTATATACATATAAGTCGCGCGATAAGAGGTTATATTATGAACAATACACACGATTGTGTGTGTTGGTGCATATGTAACAGTGAGGTTATTTTCAAACATCGCGGAGAAACAGCCTCTTATCTTATAGTGATTTTAGGGGTATTATGCCGTGTTGCGTTGCGCTACCTCCTTCTTCAGCCAACGTTTCGGACAGCGTTACAGTGTCCCAACAAATTACTATAATACTTTTGGCCGTGAAAATCTCAAATCATATCAGCCTTTTATCTTGCTTAAGCCTACTTTTTTTTTTTTTTTAAAGAAAGACAAACATTCCCGGGTTACGAATAACCCAACAATGTTTGAAAATCTCCTACTACCACCACAGAAAGCCGAAAATGTTGCTTGTGTTGTGATGGAGGACTTAGCCAGCCGAGGAATCGAACACGCGACGCTCGGGTGAGACCCAAGCGCTATGCCCACTCAACCACTGACCGGTCATTATATTATACTTATTGTTATTGTGTCTAGGCGGCGCTATATAAATTAGCCAAGACTAAATAAATAGATTAGCGAGAAAGGGACGACAAATGTACACGATCAACGAACTAGAATATATAGATATTTGAATTTATTTTATTAACATTTATTCGAAAAGTATAATATAGTGATCTTTTTAGTTGCATCTATTTGAATTTCGGTTTTGTTTTCTTAATTGATTGAATAAATAAATTAATAAAATGGAATTTGGATGTGGAAATTAACACACTTTATTTTTAACATATTACATACTTTTAAATATAAATTGTTTAAATATGCGTTTATATATTACAGTATTTAAAAAAATTATATGCATCAATAATAAATACAATAATTATTTCGTCAATATTAATTTAACATTGAAAATTTTTACTTTGATGTCATTTTATTGTCTATGGAAGTGGGCGGGGCCACTTAGGGTATTCAACGGCAAAGATGGTTAGAAACAGGCGAATCGAACGTTACTGAACAAATCACTTGGCTGATCAAAGCCTGAGATTGATCTTTCGAAAAATTGGGAACAACGGCTGGTAGTCACCAAACGTAGTGAACCACTTGGGGTGACCTATGGCAGAGGTGTTGGTATCCAATAAATAGTTCTCGGGGTTGCGATACTCACGCCCGCCACCAAAATTGGAATGTTGTAGGTACCTGGATATTCAGATTTGGACACCAAACACTGCTAAAGACATTTCAATGAACGTTTCGATTACGAATGGTGGTCTTTTACTAGGTCGACACAGAGTATCTACGTCTACCACCCTGATTACATTAATTTCATATGAAAAGATAAACGAAGTTCGCGAACGAAAGTTGACGCATATTATTATTTCTAGAATTATTGCTTAGTTTTTATAACTGCCCTAATTGTTTTATTTTTTAATACTTCATTTAAATTCGTTATAATTTCAATACAGTACATTTTCATTTGCATACATAATAAGTCACACATAATTGTAAAATGGGGGCCTCAGCGCGAGTAAAGCACCCACAGTGAGGCTAATATATATATTTTTAAAATACTTCTAATGTATCAATTAAAATGACTTTATTGTTAAAATTTAACGAGTGAAGATCATTATTTAAAACAATAATAGTGTGTAAATATATCAGAAAACCACAAAAACAATAAATAGTATAACTTTGCGGTTTTCACTTGACCTTTGAAATACCGTTAAAATGTCATTCAATATGTTGTAATACTAATCATGCACGGGAAAATTCTTTTTAAATAATTTGCCTTTTTTCATTTTTAACCTAATGTATAAAGTATCTTCTTCTATTTAATACATAGTGTCTGTTTACGGCGAGCGGCCGGCGTGGCTTTGATTTGTATACAAATCTACAGTTTTATTCAGATACTGATGAAATTTTGCACACTTGACCTTCAAAACCGGAGGAAGGTCACTGTATTAAATTTCGAAAAACCCGTGTAGAGCCCGAGCAACGCCGGAGACATCAGTCAGTATTCTATAATTCCGACCCTTAACTTTCTTAAGCCCCGGCATACCCAATTTCTCCTTAACTTTTTTGATTCCAAAAAATATATATTTTTGAAGATAATATCTATGCATTTTGTTATGCCGAAACGTTAATTATATGAAATTCTCTCGATGGAAAAACATCGCAAAGTAAGCTCCGAAATTATTAAAATCACGTTTTGTTCTGTTATTTTGTTATAGGCACAGACATAGGAATTAATAGACGAGAAGATAATGGCGAGGGGTAAAATCAACTGTTGAAGAACGAAGGGGGTTAAGCTGAGTGTGATTCGTCAATAAATCAATCTGACAGTAAATAGGCATCTCGCATTATAATATCACCATTTAGTTCTTAAAAGTAAAATCTGCTTTTGAATGAATAGACATTTTTACATGGGAGCGCAAATTACTCGCCACGTTATGAACTAATTTGCGAAGTCCAAATTCGGCAAAGTAAATTTCTTCTGTTTGCAGAGTCGTAGTTAGTTTCAGAGTATTTAGTTAAGACACTTTTACAAATGTTTCATAATTTACTTACCCCAGTAAACAACGATGAGCACACTTGAGAATCGCTACATTGTGATGTGATAGTATATGTTTCTAAAACTGATCCATATAATACGGTGTGAATAAGCTTAAAATAAAGTAAAATAATGCTTACTTATGGAATGTAATACGACAATTGGGTTTATTCTCTTTTTCACATCTATTTTTACAAGTTTTCATAGTACAAGTCAACATTTTGCCGTGTTATTTCGTAAAATGAACCGATGATGCCTCGACCATAGTTCGCACAAGAATGATGACGTCACGTTTTCAAATTTCACTTGAGGCCATACGCGAGCACAGCCGGCTCCAATGGAACCGGTATGGGGAGTGGGGATAATACGCTTTTAATCACTTAGGGCAGGTCTACTAATATTCATATGTCTATGGTTATAGGCATGAACAAATTCACAGTGTATCTTTGTATGCAACTAAAGCATTTGTCCAGATATTTTTGCTCTATTTCAAACGAGTCGTGTTTTATTAAATATTTTCACCATTTTCGCTTAATTCATTTTTTAATATTAGCGCGCTCCCTCTAACATTCGTATATACATATCTCCCTTTCAATCTTTGAACGCTTATTACGGGGCATTAATGGTGAGTATACACAAGGGATAGAAAAAAAAACAGTTTACTAATTTATAACAAAGTTAAAAAATAAAAGAAATGTTTACTGTGAAGGCAAAAAATTTTTTTAAAGAAAAAGGAATATATCCGGGCACGAATATCTCGATAATATTTGAAAATCTCCTACTACCACCACAGTAAGCGGAAAATGTTGCTTGAATCGCGGACTTGCCCGTCTGCAAGTAGAGGAATTAAACTCACAACGCCAGAGTGGGACCCAGACGCGATGCCAACTGACCGGTCGCATGTATGTAAAGGTATTAGAAATAAGCAAGTGTAAAAGTGGTATTAGAAAAATGCAAGCATTATATATGTTTACATTAGACCACATTGCAGTGGAACTATTTTAAGTTGAATAATAAAAATAAATATAAAAAATAAAAAGGGTATGGCAATGGCCTGCGTTTAAATTAATGTTTGTTTAATGGTTCTACCGACACTTAAAACTGAAACAGGGTTTGCATTGTGGATGCTATCAAAATATCATTTTCCAGCGTAATTATTCAGGGGAATAACAAAGCACAGGAAGGAATTTCCCGCAGTCGTATTAATAAATTATGATTATACTCGTACAACGGTGTACATTGAACATACATAAAATGACTGTTTGACAACTAAATGATTGCGGATTGACAATGAAGGAGACTGGCATGTAACTAATGATTACGGAAGATGAAAATCATATTTAAAAATTAAAAAAAAAACATCATAACTCTTGACTCCGTGCCAAAACGGGTAATTTATTTGAAAAAATTCTCTCTATTTTCTACTGGTATTTCTACTATTACAAAGACCTAACCTCACTGATCCCTTCAGCCAGAGCCTTCAGTTCACCAGAGCTGCAAGACACTTTAAACGCGTGCCCAGCATTTGTACACGATTGACATTTGTCGTATGAAAATTGATAGAATTTACGGTTCCATGACAACTCCTCAAAATGACAATTCAACAGACCTTTAAAAGGTGATATAAAGTCATTAAAAGTGATGACAAAAACTAGGTTAAATAGTTGCATTTGTAACCTATTTAATCTAGTTTTTGTTTCATCACTTTTCATAACTTTATAACACTTTTTATACGTATGTTAAATTGTCATTTTGATGAGTCATACGGTCACCAGTGTTTACGTCCTTCACTTCCCTTAACAGGCTTAATATTTGTTATCCCTTAAAAATACCCTCCACACAGCAACCCCAAAGATGAATGACCTATGTGGAGATATATTGAAAAACAATATAAAAGCCGCTAGTAACGATCCTAACATAGGTATGTATTATAATTCGACCGCTTCGCATTTCGTGTGTTCCGTGTCCGGTCAATTCTGTCAAGATGGTAGCCGTATTTGACAATACCTGTTTATTCCGCCAGAGTGCATGAGTGTTAGGAGCTGCCAAGTCGGACTACCTTTTCAACATTATCAACACGCGAAGTCTACGAACTGTTCACAGAACTACTAGTATAGAAGAAAGTAACACACAGACTTCTACAGGTATCCGTATCCTGTCCTGCCTTTTATTTCAACGCCTACAGTATAATATTTATTTCCTGTATTTTTTTCGATTTAATGTTTTTTTATTGTTATCAAGTTTAATTTGTAGAACTATAGAATAATTTTAGTTTTTCTTTCATAAATTCAATAATATTATTAGAAAGTTTATTTTAAAAAATCAACAATAAAAAAAAGTATTTTAACTATAATACGTCATTTTTATTAACATTTTTTTGTTTAAAAATAAATATATACAAACACATTTTTTTTTGTTTGACTGGGGATTGAACTTTCTCCCCAGGGACTCGAGTCAACAACGCAACACCTAAGCCAAATCCGAATAGGATAGTACCTATATTTATTTTGTATTACTGCTTTAAATTTTTAAATAGAATGTCATCTACTTTCAGAAAAATGTGCTCGTGTGCGCTCGTGTGTAATAAGAATACATCATCGAGTACAACAACGAGTCTATCTGGCGAGTTTCAGCTCCATCGAACTTTCGGAAGTTGGTAAGATTCCACTTCATTAATTCAAGAAAACAAAATCAAAATTCAAATAGACACATTTAAAAAAAGAGAACAATTCTGCCGTATAATTATGTTCGATAGTGTTCAACAGTTTGATAATGCCTTTAAAAACAGCTGTTACGCGTAGTAATAAAAATAATTACAAGGCTGAACTTGTTTATCAATAAACCGTTTATTATATAAATCTATCTATATAAATAAAAATGTTCGTTTGTTCAAAATCTTAAATCTCCGAAAGTTTTTCACGAATTGCTTTGAAATTTTGACACAACTTTCGAATACGCGTGTTTTTAAATACCTATATTATATAGATGTCACTGGTAACAGGTAAAGACATCATATTTTTGAATAGCGCCATATGTTATAAATAAATAAGAGATAAAATTAAATCGCACTGTTCCTTATCTATATGCACAGACAGACTAAACCGCAGCAACATGTGGCGGGTTACACCTAATCGAATAAATATATTATTGAATACTTTAAAGAAAAACGTCAAAAAAATTTCCGGTAGTTGCAACAACTTGAAGGTAGTTATCCTCATACCATAATATTTGTTGATAAAAATTTGGCAATTCAAGCAGCTGCCAGCCGAGGGACGTAAAAGGAAGTCGTTGACAGTTGACTCAACAACACAACGGAGGTGTGACATCCCAACATATTATGCCGTGTGCGGAGAGTAGGCTTGTGTGGGACGTTCGTGTGTCGTAATAAACCCCCATAGGCGGTTCAATTTGGTTGGTTCAACCGTTGTGTGTCAACTGTCGAGTGTTGTGTACAGAACAAACGACGCGATGGTTGGTTCAATTATGTCATTTGCTACTGTGGGTAACACAAAGCATGCAAACTACTAAAAAAATATACTAAAATTGTTTGCACAAACCCCACGTAAATTTTGGGGTCTTACACATACAATGAAAGGATGAAAGTAGACTAAATACTGTTGAAATGAGATCCCTGAGGCGTATGTGAGGTAAAACCATGTATTATCGCGTGAGAAATGTGGAGATTCGCAAAGAGTGCAAGGCTGATGTAAGCGTAAAGAGTAAGACTGAGAAAGGGACGCTTAGATAGGTTGGGCATGGAGAGCGAATTAGCGAAGAAAGGAATGTAAGGAGAATACACGATGCGTATGGTAGCAGAAGTCGGGGACGCCCGAGGAAGACATGGCACGACCAAGTGAAACGTCAGACGATGTATGAATGTGAATGAGGTAAGGAGTGTGTGCCAATACCGAGTAGTTTGGCGGTCCGTTCACTCGGCCTACCCCTGCGAGAAAACGGCATGATGGTTAGTTATTTAGTTTTTTTTTGTAACACATACAATAAAATACACTCATTTAACCCCAGCGTAAATTGATAAATACGATATTTGTCATAATTTTTTGTCCTTCGTATAAATTGGTATGTGCGTTATCACAAACACCGTTAGGATTATTGACACAGTCTTAATTGACAATAAAAAAATAAAATATTATAATAATTAACTTGATAGCCACGCCCCCTAACCGAATGCAACGCATCTCCACGCGGTGAATAGTTGACGAGATTGATGCAACTGCTCGACCAAATTGAATGCTCTGTTTGCGACATACACCAAAACGGAGGTACCGCATACACACACACACGCGAAGGTTCCAGTAAGTCACTATCAATAACTCAAGTAGATACGTAGCAGGTGTTTGTTTGTGTAGTAGTGGCGTGGCATGGCGTGATATAATAATAATAACAACCAGCAGACGGAAATACAAATAACGCTAACAAGGTCGTGTTGTTTCGGGAAGATAACGGAATACTCAATGGCCTATGCAAAGGTAAGCAGCTAACTTGGATTTATTGATACTGTTACCTATAAAATATGCAACTATAAAGGGTACCTACATTCCTGTCATTACTTTGTCTTTGATGCTTTTATGCACTGGTATCCCCCGATGTTTATCTATCCGTAAGTTTTATATAATGACAGATCCTGTTGGTACCTAGCATCGTATTACCTACACCTTTCCTTTTGATCTCCTTTATGAATATTATTGTTGCCCACCGACCCGATTCCTACCTTTCCTATGCCGACTTAGTGTAACTTCAGTTCAGTTGAAAAAATCGTCCTGTCAACACCTAATAGTCCAAGCGATGACCGTAAAAATCCCATCCCATAGGCCACATGAACCAAATTAGTACTGGGCTTTAACCCCAAATAAGATTAGTTAAAAAAACGCATTCATCCAGATTTCGGCCCGGGAGGAGTCCTGGAAAGCGACGACTTCCGGTCTCATTTTTGGGATGAAAATATCCGACGTGCCACATTACCAAAACTAACGGCAAAAGTTGATTGCAAATTTGTTATGAAAAAAAAAATCGTTCGGCCAACTTTTGTGTGGGGAGAAGTACCTAACAAATGACATTGTAGGTATCCTCCAGATGCGGCAAAATATCTCATCGGCCACACCACAGACATAGGAATTAATAGACGAGAAGATAATGGCGAGGGGTAAAATCAACTGTTGAAGAACGAAGGGAGTGAAGCTGACTGTGATTCGTCAATAAATCAATCTGACAGTAAATAGGCATCTCGCATTATAATATCACCATTTACTTCTTAAAAGTAAAATCTGCTTTTGAATGAATAGACATTTTTACATGGGAGCGCAAATTACTCGCCACGTTATGAACAAATTTGCGAAGTCCAAATCCGGCAAAAAAATTCGGTTCTATTTTCAGAGTCGAATATTTCGTTTAAGTATTTAGTTAAGACACTTTTATAAATGTTCATAATTTACTTCCCAGCAACCAACCAGCATTGTGTTTCGCGTCCAGACGTTTCTCGATGTGATAGTAACAACTGATTCATATTATACGATGTGAATATGCTTAAAATAAAGTAAAATAATGCTTATATATGGAATGTAATACGACAATTGGGTTTATTCTCTTTTTCACATCTATTTTTACAAGTTTTCATAGTACAAGTCAACATTTTGCCGTGTTATTTCGTAAAATGAACCGATGATGCCTCGACCATAGTTCGCACAAGAATGATGACGTCACGTTTTCAAATTTCACTTGAGGCCATACGCGAGCACAGCCGGCTCCAATGGAACCGGTATGGGGAGTGGGGATAATACGCTTTTAATCACTTAGGGCAGGTCTACTAATATTCATATGTCTATGGGCCACACGAATGAAATCGATGTCAGAATTTAGATAAAAATTCCCTGTTTACGAATATGTCGTTCGGCCAAAATTCGGCCGAGGAGAACCTTGTGGTCTACGCGATTGTTCGAGCGAAAAATACCTTTCTTCTAGCGACCCGCGTAAGGAGCATCAGCTTGGTGAGCGGTGAGTGCCGGCAGAGGGCGCCCCTTGTCAGCAATAATTAGAGCCACTCGGACCGCTGCGCAGGAAAAGTACCTAACAAATGACATTATAGGTAACCTCAAGAGGCAGCAAAATATCTCATCGGCCACAAGAATGAAACCGATGTCAGAATTTAGATAAAAAATCCCTGTTTACGAATATATCGTTCGGCCAAAATTATATTAAGGAGAACCTTGTGGTCTACGCGGGTAATTTAAAAATGAATAATCGCGTAGACCACAAGGTTCTCCTCGGCCGAACGACATATTCGTAAACAGGGAATTTTTATCTAAATTCTGACATCGATTTCATTCGTGTGGCCGATGAGATATTTTGCCGCATCTGGAGGATACCTACAATGTCATTTGTTAGGTACTTCTCCCCACACAAAAGTTGTCCGAACGATTTTTTTTCATAACAAATTTGCAAACAACTTTTGCCGTTAGTTTTGGTAATGTGGCACGTCGGATATTTTCATCCCAAAAATGAGACCGGAAGTCGTCGCTTTCCAGGACTCCTCCCGGGCCGAAATCTGGATGAATGCGTTTTTTTACTAATCTTATTTGGGGTTAAAGCCCAGTACTAATTTGGTTCATGTGGCCTATGGGATGGTATTTTTACGGTCATCGCTTGGACTATATAAGCTGTGTCTGATTACGGAGCCCCCTTTTTCGACCGTGTCGAAACATGAAAAGCCATCGTGAGCTCGCGCATTTTGGTGAAAATTAGTGTATTGTGTTTGAACCAGCGCAAAGGAGAGAAAACGCGGAAGAATAGAAAAAAAGGTAAGTCGGCATATCCGAAGTTTCCATTCTTATTGTATTCCGCGGTGCGGCGGTGCTATTCCGTCCCCAACAGATCCCGTTTTGGCTGTTTTGCTTGTACTGTGATTCATTATTTTTTATGGTATTTTATATTTACGCATGTTACACTGTAAATTAATATATATATTTTTTAAATTGAACACTTATTTGTGCATTCTGTTGTTTTTTCCTTACATGTAAAATTAACCCCTTGATATATAAAAATAATAAATAAAACTAGTGAGCAAAAAAATGTATATATCAAAAATTGAAATAATTGATTAAGCTTGATAACACGGTCTGTATGTAGAAATAAAAGTGGGGTACTGAAAGGGTTAACAAAGCACCAGATGAAACAGAAACTCTCGCCTGGTGTTGTTGACGAATCAAGATCGTACGAGAAGTAATTGTTAAAAGTGAAGAACAATGTGAATCCGAAGTAATCCGAGTATCTTTTAGCCCGGCGAGGCAAATTCCTACCCGGAATGATTGGATAATCACCAACCTAACTAAAAAAGGTCGGATATCCTTTTCCAACATTAAGGTGAAATTGGGATTTTGTTGATGTCAATGCTGCTTTGGACATGCAGCATTCATGTGAAGAGGTTCTGGCCTGAACCAAGCCAATTCACTGCCTTTAACCTTGGATCAAGGATCGCCAAGATCATTTGTCAAAGCCTGGACTAATGACCAGTGGCGGCTCGTGACTTTTGGGTCTACTAGAGTGCTAATATTATTAAAAATGGGATTTTTGATGTTGTAGCTGAAAATGATTTTTTTTTCTAAAAGTTTTTCAGAAAATTCTATTAACCGAAAAGTCACGAGCCGCCACTGCTAATGACTGTTCCACCACCACGTATGTCATTCGAGAAGGAACGAGAAGTGTCTACCCCGTTTGCCGCTTGTGTTAGGACGATTTGTTTCAGAGAATTTGAACAATTCATCAAATTTCAACGTTCATTTTCGGGTTCTGTGAAAGTCCTATTCAAGTTCTGTTATTATATCATTATAGGCTAGTAGCTTAACAGAACTGACATAATAACAGAACTTGAAAAAATCTTTCACAGAACTAGAAATTAACTTTGAAATTTGATGAATTGTTAATCAAACAATTTTGGTTAACAATAAAGGACTCTCACAGTATTTTTTATTTTTGTTGATTTGTTATTTGGATTGATTTGTTAATTTTATTGATTTCTTTTAGAAATCAATAAAATTAACAAATCAATCCAGTTCACAATGGAAATGGGGGGTAATAAGATTAACTTTCTCGACATAGGTATCGAAATCATTAACAATAAATTAGAATTTTCAATTTATAGAAAACCTATATATAGTGATAATATCATACACAATACATCTAGACACCACATTTCACATAAATTATCAGTATTTTATTCACTCATTCACAGACTTTTACACGTGCCTTTGAATTATATAAATTATAATAATGAATTAAATATTATTAAAACTATCGCCAATAACAACGGATACAAAAGCGAAACTATTGATAGGCTAATAGAGAAAAAGGATAAAAAACTTACATTAACAATCATTTCACAAGGCCTTGAAAATAAAAATGAAAAAGATAGTAATAAACAATGGGTTAAAATCCCGTATATTGGTGAAATATCAACAAAAATATCTAGATTAACCAATAATGATAAATGCAAAACAGCTTTTTATAATGTAAACTCTCTAGGTAGAATTTTAATTAACAACAAAGATAAGAGAGAAAAACTCGAGAACTCGGGCGTTTACCAAGTGAACTGCGCTAACTGCCCAGCATATTACGTTGGTCAAACAGGGAGATCTTTCAAAACCCGTATTAAAGAACATTTTACAAATTGGGTAAATAATAAAGGCGAATTGTCAAATGTAGCATCACATTTATTAGAAAACAAACACTCGTTTGATAAAGACAGAGATGTTAAAGTCCTCCATACTTGCAATAAAGGCCATAAGCTTGATAGATTAGAATCTTTAGAAATTACTCGCTTAATTAATAAAATAGACCCTAACTTTGTAATGAATAAACAATTAGAATCATTTGCCAAGTCTCCGCTCTTGTATCCATTGTAATTTTCATAATAATTTCGATGTTAAAATATGTAGTTAGGTTAGACCATCCCTACTTCAATGTAAACATGTACCCCTTCAATAAGTAACTTTGTAATTAATAAGCTATTAGTATTAGTTGCTAAGTCCCTACTTTCTTAATTCCTATAATAATTTCTCAAATGTAAACATGTATATTTTCAAAAAGCAAATATAATCCCATCATAAATAATGATTTGACATTAAAATTAGGTCATTAATAATGCATATTACCTGTGAGGTTTTTTCCCTAATAAATATTGAAATGAGCTACAAACCCAAGGTAATTAGCTTACTGGATTTACCAAATATTTAGAAATTCGACAATCTTAAACGACTTAGTAACAAATAAAATTGATTAAAACCCTATAAACTACCCCTCTCCCCCCTCCCCCATATGTTGTGTATATAAACCGTAGACTAAGAATTTTGTGTACCAGTCTGAAGATGGCTTTGACGAGCTGAAACCGGTTACGGTCAAAATAAAATTAAGTGGAATAAAGTTTTTTATTTGTTTTATTATAATATACCAATCTTTATGTTTTAAACCTTTATTATATTAAGTACATATATCTTATCTTATCATTTATTATTATTTTAATAAGTTTTGTAATCAAAAATCAACTCTATATGTTTTAATCTATTTTTTATTATTTCTCTCCTTCTCTTTTCTCTCCTTCTCTTTTCCTTTCATCTCTTTTTTAATCTTCATTTATACAAAATGTGTAGTCAATTTATTTAAATTTTGCCTGTCCTAAAACGGGAATTTCTCCTAGATGGACAGAACATCAATGACAGAGCATTTTTCAAGTGTATACAGGGTGTCCGGAAACTCGTAGTACAAGCGGGAAACTGGTGAATCTACATCACATTTGGAGTCGATTTTGTAGTATATATTTTTTTTATTTGAGCTTTCGTTATCGAGTAAATCGAGTTTGAAGTTGATTTTTTTTTTTTTTTTTTTTTAATCAAATTCTTATAAATTATTACTGAAGATCAAAGTACCCAACTAAATAAAACTATTTGATGGTAAAACAAATGAAGAAACTCGGATTTGAAGCATTATTTTGAAATCACCCTTCATTTAACCCGGTGTAATCATAAAATATTTCTGCTCTGCAGGGTTAAAACATCTGTTATTCAACCCTAAACACCAGAAAAAACTTTAACCCTAAAATAGCCGAAAAATATTTTTTTTTGGTTTTTTTTTTTTTTTTGAAAATGCTCAAATCAAAAAACTTTATGTTTTTTTGAGTTCCCCATGTGGTGTAGATTCTAAAGTTTCCCGCTTGTACTACGAGTTTCCGGACACCGTGTATAATTAATAACCTGTACTAAATAATAAAAAAATAATATTATGTATAATACGTCGATATATCACTATCACAATATTATCTATCTAAAATGTTCAACATAACGTTGAATGGTTTGAATAATATTATAAGCAAATTGGATTTATACTGCGTAAACACCACTGTCGGAGTAATTTGAAGTAAGAAGAGCACCCCTGAATAGATTACTCGAGTAGAAGGTGAAGGTAGTATTTATAGGTTAAGCTATTAGAGTGAAGCGCACTTGGTGTTAAATATCACTAAATTGCGATATATAAATTTTAAACGATTTCTCCCTGCCAGTGGAGGCTCGTGACTTTTTAGTGTACTAGAGTGCTAATATTTATAATTTTTTTTTTAGAAAATTCGTTTCTCTGTATGAAAATTTTCAGGAAATTTCAGTTTGTCAGCACGGATTGCCTGCAAATCCCCATACAAAAAATCGAATTTTCGAAAAAGAAAATAAAACATCGTTTTCAGCTACAACATCAATAATGCCATTTTTGTAATATTAGCAATCTAGTACACCTAAAAGTCACTAGCCGCCACTGCCCCCTGCCCAAGAACTCCATTTCCCTCGGGGACTGACTTCCCTGCAAGTGATAAGCTAAATAATTGAGAAGTTAAATACATAAATATCGAAATGTTTCGGTCACGCACGTCAATATTACCTCCTCTATTGAACTACTGTTACGTACATTTATTTTCATAATTTATGTATTGTATTTCCCTCTGCTGTGAAAGGACTAGAATCTTAGGAGAACGGCTGCGCGGCCCTTTTCATACAAAATTTAAATTTGGATTTGAGGACAGATCCGAAAAAAAAAGTCCGAACACAGGACTCTTAACTGTCAGTTCATTTTCTACAGCACGGCCTGTAATAATAAAAGATGGCGGTGGTGAAACTGATTTACTGATAAGTACATGTCAGGTCTTTAGTCCTTGTATTATATTTATACTTACGTACAGTACACGTGTTATACTGACCAGATAGGTTTTTGCACAAAACCATGTTAATTCCATTGACGAATTATGCTGGATTAATTTATGTTTTTTTACTAATATCCAGCAAAATGGATGGCGACTCTCTTTTGTAGCTCTTTTAAAAAAAAAAACTTGTTTTGAAATGGCGCCATAGAAATCTAAATAATATAATTTGGCTTGCTGTCAATTTGGATTCATAAAATAATATTGTTGAAAGAGAATTAAAGAATGGCGTTTCAAGCTGTCGACAGAAATGAATACTGAACAATTATTATTGATAGTTACCCTATTGTAAAAATTATTGTGGAAAGAGAAATAAATAATGGCGTTTCAAGCTGTTGACAGAAATTAATACTGAACAATTATTATGGATAGGGGAACTATTGTAAAAACCAGGCACATATATACTATATACTAAAATATATCAGAAAGAACTATTCATATTAATTGCAAAAAAATGTTTGACACCACTGATATGTGGCTTGTACTTAAAAAGTCGCTATAGAATTTGTTGAGAAAATATTCAGACAATTATTGTTCACTCTAATATTTCAAATCGTAATTCAAAGAAGAATTTATACTAAAATCAGTGAATAATAATATATCTTTCTCTAAAACATTTATATCTCTTAGTTTATATTCAATTATGTATTATATACACCTAAATATGTATCTAAACTTATTTTTTTCTTAAATATGTTTTTTTTTTCATCTATTTTTTTGTATTTCTTATGTTTTATTACACCTAATATATTTTATTTTGCAACATGCTATTTTTCTACATTTTAATATTGTAAGTAATTTTGTATATTTTATTTTGTATTTATTTAATTACTTTTTGTTTTACAACATGCCATTTCTGTACATCTTAACATTGTAATTTAAAGCATTATGATCACCATAATACGGGCATGAGCCTAGTATGGTGATTGTAAAGAACACAAAAAATTGTTATCACTTAAATTTCATGAATAAAAAACACAAAAAAACTTATTATATATATTTGAAACATAAAACTATTTTTAAATACAACTGTTTTAATTTAGATTTTGTTCTCGTGAATGAAGTGGAAATTAACCCAGTTCCCGACATCCGATAGAGCTGAAACTCGGGAGATAGAAAGAGTCAATCCTAAGTCAAACAAAAAAAAAGTTTTAAGATACATTCTAAAAGTTCACAGCAGTTAAGAGCCAGTCCCTTGGGAGGAAGGTTCAATCCTTAACTTTTATAAGTATTCAAACATATTTGAATGTTGTAAAAATAGACGTATTAGAGTAAAAAAACTTTGTTTTTATGAGTTGATTTTTTAAATTTTATTTTAATAACTATGCATATTTATACCAATACCATTAAATACGAATAGATTGCATGAGAATCATACCCACATACATATAATCATGGACACCGTAATACTGTCCGAAACGTTGGCTAAAGAAGGAGGCAGTATGGCACGGCATAACACACCAAAAATAAATCACTATTATACTTTTGGCTGTGAAAATCTTAAATCATATCATAATACCCATATTATATCATATACATATTGGCTAAGTACACTTACTAAGTTAATAAACAAGAATGTGTACCGACGTGCAAACTGCAAATTATTGCAAACAGTAATATATTATAATTATCTTTGTAAACAGTGGGTAATGGTGTCGGCAATTATGCTCTAACTCCCCTCGTGTCAACCAGTAGTGAATTTTGAAAGGAACTAATTTAAATAGATAACACTAATGGGATTTCTAATTAGTACTAATTCAACAGATAACACTAATCAATCTTATCATGCTTAGCTTCGCATAGCCTATCCTTTATTTCAATTATAAAATATTAACGGCCGTTGTTCCCAACTTTTAGATCGATCAATCTGAGGCTCCAATCAGCCAAGTCATTTTATTCAGTAACGCTCGATTCTCAAACTCCTGTTTCCAAATATCTGTATCGTTAATAATCTTAAATGGCTTCATAGACAATAAAATGACATCAAAGTAAAAAACTTTCAATGTTTAAATTAATATTGACGTGTTAATATTTTACTTACTATTAATACGGTCAATAATCTGTTTTGAGTACCGTAATACATATATAATCCTCCGTGTGCTAACATGAAACTAAGCAACTTGGACAAAATAAAAACCAAAAAGTAGGAAGAACTTCACGCAGAATGGGAAAATTAATATTATGGAGTTTACAACATCATCCGGCATTTTCGACAATCGAAAATCATCTTCACTGTCCATATTAATTTGATACTAAAAATAATAATAAAATTGGCAATACGAAAAATAATGCGTGAACCAAATGACGTTCGACATTTCACTGTAATTTTTCACTCTAATGACACTATAACTAACCCTTTTACTGAGCCAGAGGTTAATCCAGCTGTTGGGTTCCTTTAGCTAGATAGAAAAATTGCATTGGGAAGAGGGTATTTGTGCATTTGAGGAATGTTGAGCCAAAATTTCGGATCAACAGTTGATCAGTAGGATTGTGAACAACGGCCGTAAGACAACTTTTAAGGCCCCATAGTAAGCGTTCAAAGATAATAATTAAGCGAAAATGGAAAATAATCGTTTGAAATAAAGATAAAACCTCTAGACGAATGCTTTAGTTGCATTTAAAGATACACTGATTTTTTTCATGGCTATAACATATTAAATAACAGAACAAAACGTGTTTTTAATAATTTTTGGAACTTAAAAACATAGAGTCAAAGAGAAACTTGTTATAAATCGGTAGAAATTAGGAATGCGAGGGCTTAAGCAACCCATTTTCATGTTGAAAATATTAACCCCTCGGGACTCTGGCAAATTTAACGTTATATTTTCTCTTTCTAATTCAGTTTAGATCATATTTATAACCCTGACAGTAAGGGAGACAACAATTTCTCTACGGGTAATAGCTTTTTGTTCGCAAAACTGAACAAATTAACCTAAAGAGTTAACCTATACAAGTGTTAGGCACGCGCTACATGCTTAAGGGATCAATAAAGCTAGTTATATGGTGCATCATCCAATGAAATACTGGTAGAACAAACACAACATTCCAATCTGATATCTATGTTCTCAAGATTGCAATCCGTTTGATAAGATACGGGGGTCTATCAAACCCGTTGCCTGAGTCAAGAATTTAATCGAATAATTATTATCGAAATTTCGTGTGAGTACAAAATTATTGTGTTCCATTAAAATGACAAAACGCGTTCCTCAATACAACATTCAACACGTAGTCAGATTAAATTCGTCAACACTCCAATGGGAAAACATTAGCGTGTGATGTTATCTCGGTTAAAAAAAAAACTTTTTATGTGCCAGAAGGTGTGGTTCACAAAATAAATATTTAAAACAAGCGTGGATATCGCATTTTAGTGGCTGCCAACTAATTTTATAACCGTGTCATTAGAACATAGGCTATTTTAAAAGAGTTGTATCGTCGTAAGTATGCAAAAATTAACTTTTCTAATTCAGTATGTATCTGTATCCGGCTTGCTGGTATCCTCCTGGCTCCATTGAAGTCCAAATAAATTTTTAATTTTAATTTCATGTGAATACGCAGAGTCCCAACTGGACGGAGCCAGTGAGACTATGCTATCAACAAATAGGGTAATATTATGAGGATGAAGGGTGTGAGGAAGGAATGGAAGTGGGAGAGAGAAAGATTGGGAAGTCTGACTTCCAAAAAGCTGAGCATTTTGTTTAAGTCTATTAGATTCTTCAATAGTGACCACCTGCTGACTGAAAAGATCTCTAGTACGTCAGACGATTGAATTTGATAGCCACCTCTGGGCTGGACATCCAAAATACTTGACCAGATTGATTCCATTCATGATGGAGGTTGATCCGTTGTTAACGGATCGATTTCCATCTCAGGAATGTACCCGTTCACAGTTGATGTTGGCAGCATGAAAACGGGTTGCATCGTCGTATGTTGTATCCACAACTTGTGCGTAAAACATTTAATCATCTAATCCCGCACTTCGACATTTGCACTAATTAAGTAAAATCCTTTTAACTCGGTTAGATAGAAAATCTTACAACGTTATCAGTATATATAATCTAACTTACATATGTAGTTATAAAATTCAGTCATGGCATCATGAATTCATAATGACATCAAAACGTTAAGTCATATGAATAATATTGTTTTTAAAAATGTTGTAATCCTATCTAAGGCTTTCGTGGTAAGTGTTTTGGATTACACCTTGCGTTAGGCAGATTTAGACTAATCCGTAAAACTCCCAAAGCTCCAAGGTAAAAGATAGAGTAGGTACCTGCTTACTTTTATACTAAAAATGAATAGTATATTATCATGTTTTTGTCGATGTAAAATCCCCCTCTGATTATGTCCAAATAAGATAAACAGTAAATACTCATTTCGATACAATCTTTATTTACTTACTGCGCATGTACTTATTTACTTCTAAAATAACTTTTTGTTATTATTTTTAACTACTTCCGATTTTATGTCCGGGTTAAATCTTCCCCATAGGAAAAACTAAACTCTTCCACTCACTTTTCCACAAATGATCATCTAGTCAATCAACACTATGTAAGTGCATTATATAAGCAAAATAAATACAAAACAATAAAAGAACAACACGTCAACTCACCAGAGATCAAATGGGAAAATAATTCACCGACTCCAGATATTTTCATATCAGAGGGTTCGGCTCGGTAGAACTCCTAACAGGGCCTATAAATCCTACTGATCCCTCAACATAAATATTTTAAAAAAATCTTTCGTTATCCTACATGTATTCAAAATGACCGACTTTTGCATCTTTATATTAAAATTTTTTGATAGATCTAATACGCCTAAATTTTTAATGAGAGAGCTAGGTATAATGCCAGTAGCCGAAATAACGAATGGTAATATTTTCATAGTCTGAGAATGCCAAATTCTTTTTATTTCATTTCCTAAATCTGTGTATTTTCTTATTTTTTCATTAGCAGATTTTTGAATATTACAGGAATTTTGGAATAGTGACATCAATGATATGTTATTTTTTTATTTTGTCATGTAAAACTATATCGGGTCTATTATGACTAATTGTTCGGTCTGTTAGTATAGTTTTATCATAATATATTTTATAAAATTCATTTTCTTAAAATGAATTTGGTTCGTATTCATAATATGGTATTTTTTATCTACTTCCGATTTTATGTCCGGATTAAATCTTCCCCATAGGAAAAACTAAACCCTTACAATCACTTTTCCACAAATGATCATCTAGTCAATCAACACTATGTACTTATTACTATCTACTTAATTCTCGTATTATTATTTACTTTAATTATTATCTAGCTAATTTATTTACTTACTTACTTTTTTATTATATTATTATTAATATTATTTACTTACCTATCGGTTATTATTTACCTATTTTTATTTAGTTATTTTATTTTTTCTTATAATTTATTATGCATACTATCCATGTTGTAATTGTTAGTATGGTTACCCTATGCTTGTGTCTGATAAGCCAGCACAGGTACCTTGTACTTTAGTTAACAGAAGAATATTATTGTTGTCAACTTATTTATCAATGATTCTTTTGTTGACATTTTTGTTTTTATTTTTCGTACATTTGTTACTAAAATTTTGTTTATTTTTGTCTACCGGTCACGAAACGACCGTGTCATAAACTTTTCTTTTTTAGGTTTAAATTTAATGTTATGATTATATTAAGTTTACATATATGTATTGTTTTAAATGATATAATTGTAAAGCTGCACATCTTGATACAGGAATGCCCTAGTGAGATGTGCAGAGTACGTTTTTTTATATTAAAAACTGTTTTTTTGAATAAATAAATAAATTAACTGCCATGATTTTAAAGGTTCGTCATTATTTAATTTGATGGTTAAATTTATTTCTGACGATCACTCTTATGGGCCTATAACACGTTCGCCCAATGCATTGGGCCAACGCGCTGGCCCAACGTGTACAGGACCATTTGGTCGATGCATGCGTTGGCCGGTCAACCCGATTATTGTCGGTTTTCGTGTACACATCAAAGGACAGCAGAGTTCACACGTTTGCCCCGTCTTCAGTTCGCAATACGCGTTCAGTGGAACAGTAGTGTCGATTATTGCGTGAGTGATTATTTACGTTTACGAATTACGATGATCAATAATTAAAACGTGCTGTACATAAATGGCCGTGGCTGCGATAATTTAATTTAATTTTCACATCCATCTAAATTTGACGGCTCTCCGTGGTTGAGGGGTAAGCCTTTCGACTAGCAACCCGAAGGTCGCGGCAAATCATGGCGTGCGTAAGTAAATTTTATCTGATGAATTTGTGTTATTTCACAATTCATTTATTTAAAAATAATATATAGTATACTTGCGGCACGTTCCAGAGTTGAAGATACTCTCAGTATCGCCAACGTGGACTAGTGGCTTTATAATACATATCTACACTGTGACTTTACTGATTACGTTAACTTTTGGTCATATTATTTCAAATTATGCTAATTTACAAATACTTGCGATGAAATTCTTAAATTCCTTGAAATTCGAACGAAATCACTCACTCCACGCTGGTGGCGATAGGCTTGAAATTGCAACTTGCCTGTTCTGATTTATGTAAACAAAAACATCGTCAAAAAGCATGTGTCATTTTATTTCGTACAAATATATTCAATACAAGCAAATCCGAAAAATGTTCGCAAATAGAAGATTTTACAATTTTTATAGGCCTGAAACTTTATTTTTTCTAGCCTTATAAAAAGTTTGGTTAAAACAAGGGCCAAGATATATTCTACCAAAAGCACCTTCATTGATTCTACTCAAAATAATAATTTTAGCATCTACGTAAATATTTCTAGGCGATCAATTTTCAAATTTAAAATCAAGTGATTTTGCAATGCATTGTCAAACAATACGATGTCATTAATAATTACAGAAACACACATAGGAATTGTAAACAAACTCGAAAAAAATACCCATAAGAAATGCAATAAAAAAATATCTATGAAATAATTGGTTGAAGTGATAGGTACCGTAAATAATAATTTTAGAAGAATTTTCACACCAGAAAACAAAACCCCTGGTAAAAACAAATGCAACAGTTACGTTTTTGGCAGAGGGCCAATACAATTCTTTTCTTAGCCATGCATGAATAAACACTAAAAACGCAAGGAAGTAAAATTATACACCCCTGCCTCATGAATGGAATGGCTATCTGTTGCTTCGGGTAGCCAATCGCCTCCGAATTACATTTCCACATCAATGAAACACAAACATATCCGACAAAGGACATTACATATCGGTTAAAAATATTCAAAACATCATTACGGTAAATATAAATAAGCCATATACTCCATCAAAAAAGAGTCGGCTATGAAAATTTGGCATATTTACCGTTCCGCACGAAATGTTTTTGTTCGTAAAAGCAACCGCTCGTATGACAATATTTCATTAATTTGGGAAGTGAAATGATGTATCGTATGCCGGTTCCACGAAGCACATGTATTACGATTACGCTAGGTGCTGTTTTGTTTTGGTGATGAAAAAGTGTGTAAATAAAACGCTCAAATGCAACACATCCGATTCGTTGCCCAAACAAACGGGCGAGATTCTCTCGCAGCATCTTCGCGCTGTGATAAATCTTCTCGCGTGAAATAGAGAGTTACTTACCATATCAATGGGTAATCCTGTCAGGTCGGCGAGCCACGAAAACACCTTGATCCCATCGTACAACTCTGAATTCACAAACGACATTTTGAACGCGGCCCAGCGCGTGCGGCGCCGACAAACGCTAAAAAAAGACTGAAAGGCAGCGCGCCCGAGCAGGAACAGAACACAGCTGCGAGCAAGCACGTAACCTAGCGACCGGCACCGGTGATTGGCGACCGCGACTGGCGACAGTGGCGAGTGGCGATTGAGATTTCGCTCGCTAGTTGGCCGTTCCTTGCAAACGCTATCTTGCCTTCGTGCATGTATTATAACTATTAGATATTATATTATCATACCTCTACCCGAAACCTAATTTTAATCGTCAGCCTGTTAAATTTGATAATTTAGGCTTACCATTTTATACCATGCAATCTTCGATTGCAAGATGCAGTTTGAATTCAGTGCGCGTTTTTATTTATGAACGTACGTATTTCGTATGTTCTTCAAATCCGTTGATTCTCGTTGTTAAATTATTTATTCTGATTCTGATGATGGGAATAATCGAGATATTAATTTGGAAATTATTATAATAAAGTGCTGAATAATTACTTGATTCGAATTCAATCGACACATATTATAACAGATCGGAAAAATAATTTTAATGAATAAGAAGTCGAAGTTTCTCGAAAATCTAATCGATTAAATTCATCATTATCTTAGGAAAAACAGTGTTTGCGCCATTTTTAGGTATATTTTCACTGGGCAAATATTTCACTAACCGCCGTACTTTTATTAGGCACATATTATGGAAATTACACTTCGTTTCAGATTTGTCTACAAGACACAACGATTTACGTCGGGATATATGGTAAAAGATGTATTATAATTATTTTTTTATTCAAACTTTAAAATTCACCATATGAATAAAACCATTCATTTGCCGCCATTTTGGACATTCTTTTGTATTGAAGGACACTTGCGTATGTTTCGTTTCAATACGCATAAATTACTTAATTAAACCAACCTATTTTATGCATGTAACTAGTTGTTTCTTGTGTAATTGTAAAAAACAAAGTGCAATTTCTATCATCTGTGCGCTCTTTTGTAGCATCCTGTGCGCACTTTTAGGCACAGATTGTGCCTAAAAGTGCGCACGGTTAGGGAACTAATTACCTTTCATTGTAATGTCTCGTAATATAATAATCCGATTTACGCCCATTGCTACTTTAATCTATGCATAATATTTTCCAATCTTTTATCTAGTTTTATTTTGGTCGTATCAGATAAGATTATGCAGTGTTTTATATACAGGTTGGAAGGAAAACAACAGCATTTAAAAAGAAATAAAACAAAAAATACCCAGATCTAAGAGATACATCCAAATTCATTTATTTGTAATAAACAAAATATACATTAAGGGCTAATATGTGATATGTAAAAATATTGTAATAAAATATTGATTCATTTCATAGAAAAATAATGTTTGTACTTAAATAAAAATAATTAGGTACACATTAATACATGTTACAGCATACATAGCTTTTCTGGAAGGGTAGAAAAAAAGGAACAAAATAAATAAAAAAAAGCACCGATTTACAAAATATTTTTTCCAAAAAGAATTTTTGTATTAAAATGAGAATGATTGCAATTAACAACAAATATTTATTGTATTCCGAACACCATTAAAAAGTTACAAAACTGTAACATCTCTTCATTATTTATTTCACCAGATATCAGTGGCTCTACAAACTCGCATCCCGGGGCAAATCCCTTAAAAAAAAACATTATGTGATTTGAAATAAATTTTATTAATGCAAACCACTTTATCATGTCTCATTCAGATCCTTTATGTAGATGGCGATAAGGTTGAAATTACCACTTATCATCAGCTGCCTGTTTTGATTTAAGCAAAAAAAAACTTGCAAAAACACAATTATTTTGTAAAGTTCAGGCACAAATATTAAAATATTTTCTGATTATAATCCAAAGAACTTAATTTGATAGTGTATAAAATAAATCCATATTCGAAATGGGGTTCATAAGTATGGGATTTTGCATTTTTTATAGGCCTGATACTTCATTTTATGTAAAAGGCTTGCTCGACTATAGTAAAGGCTAGAATGTGTTGCACTCGCAGTATTTAATTAAAACATCTAAAATATTTATAAGAGATCAAATTTTTCAAAAAAAAACATGATTTTGCATTACTTGGCAATGCATTACCTTAAAATGTATCATTTTAGCACGAGGATGTAAGAATTCATTGCAGACTCGACATGTATTTTATTACCAATGTAAGATATTAATTTAACCCATTGAACACTCAACTAGGAATAATTCGGGTCTTGAATACCGGTTACATTTTGAAGCAAAAATAGCTGTCTCAGTGCGTAAAGTAATCGACAGAACTCGACTTTGCAAACTTTACAGAATATATCTGTAATATATATAAATAAAATTGTGAATCTTCGTTTGTTCAAAATCTTAAATCTCCTAAACTTCTTCCATTGCATTCAAATAAGAGTGTGTTTTTATATACCTATATTATATAGATATCACCTGTGACAAGTAAAAATATTTTCTTCCGCTAGATATCAATAATAATAAAGAAGTACAGTCATCCACGGTGCCATCCCAAAACAAAATGGAAGAAGCAACTCTTGTGCCTGTGCAAGGAGAGGCCTACTATGCATGAAAGCGCCCTGTTGAGGCGATGGGTCCCCCATCCAAATAGGACAAGAAAAAGATTAGATGAGAAGTCACTAATTTGTAAATCAATGTAATGACAGCTAGACTCAACCGAGAAACGGAGTTGTTAAAGGGAACAGCTGTGCCGCCTTTTTAATATAAAACTTTAATTTGTATTTGAGGCCAAAATATTTTTATAATCAAAAGGTGTAGCAAATATCTAGTATGGATATGCGCTACTTTATTTATTTGTATTCTAAATTATAAAATAAAGATCATTAAAGAATTAGATTTTTCCTGATTTTAGAGGCAACTTTGCCATTTATTGTGAGTAATATACAACAATAATTAAATTAATCAAAAAAATAAGTAAATAAAAAGTCCCGCCTTCTTTGTAAATATAAAAAATATTTTAAAAAGCATTTTAATGGGCTTAAATTCAGCTTTTTAACTTATAAAATGATTTGTCGAACATAAATTTAAAATTTTGACCCAAAAAACCATAGAAAAGTTGGCTAAAATAAGGCAAAAGTTTGCAGCACAGTCCATTGTGGGACTTTTCTACGCAGGATTTAATTATTGTTTGTTGCCCGACGTAGCGATGCAAAAATGAGTGAGGTGGGTAATTTACAACACTTTTGTAAAAATGTAACAAAATATTCAATTTTGGAAACAAGCCCAAACTTTTGTTTATCCAATTCAGATTTGTAGTTTTTTTTACACAGCCAGAAATTTGCTTGCCATTATAAAAAGGACTAGTAATTCGTAAGCAAATTCTATTTTCATGGACTGAATAGTGATATTACAATGTGAGTTGCCTGTATACTGGCAGATGCATTTATTGACAAACGGTTATTTATACAGTCACATCGCCTCCCGCAACTTGGTTTGTTTCCCTTTCCCTGAGGGGCTGGTCTATCAATTTGAATGTCTACGCAAAAAATGATTTTTTATTTTTTTTATTTTATATTTCATTATATCAACATAGTAGGTTGGGTAAGATTAATTTTTTTTAATAATTATTAACTCCTCAAAAAAAAATTTCAAAATTACTTCTAAAATCATGGAAAAAATAATTTTGTGAATGGTATGTATTTTATAATTTAGAACACAATTAAACAGAGTAGCACATATCAGCATTAAATATTTGATATACATTTTGATTAAAAAACGAATTATTCAGTTTGGTCAAATATTTTGGCATCAAATCCAAACCTAATATGAAAAACACCGCGCAGCCATTCCTTTGACGTACATTGTACACCCAACTAGGTGATGGCTTTCATTACGCATTTGGTTAATGCGTACAAACAATGAAATATTACATACTTTTAGTGCAGAAACGTGAGTGTGTCAAATTGGTGATTTGTTTGTCCAATTGAATGTAATATTCTAAGTCTGGGAGCATAAGGGCGGACTCACCACTTCACCACTGCTAGGTCTCATTCACAACAAAATTATACTAAAAATGCAGTCAAATTCCGAAAAGAATATTTCCAGTTATTATGAAACATTAACCATTTTATTAGATAAAACACGTAGTATGCAAATCAGTAGCTGTAGCACTAACTTGACGTATTTACCTTGATTTATGGTACATACCATTAAATTAAGATTAAAATATGCATATCTGCTATTTCCCATAAGCATTCCTGTGCATTGCTATAAAAACTGTGATAACGCATTGAAATAATATATTCCAAAGGAAATATTTTTTATATCATTAAAAGAAACAAAAAGAACTTAACCATTTTTTTGATGCACCTGAGGAATGTTTTAAGGTGGAAAAAAATGGGAGAGGGTAGGATAATTATTAATACAGATTAGATCATGCTAGCCGTATAGGGAAACTCCTACAACAAATGGGAATCTATATCACATGCAATATCCTAGATATTAGTTTAAGGGGCTACCCATAGATGCCGCATAGCTATCAGCATGGCCGGGTCTGAGTCTTTCGGTACCTGGCGCTAATTATAACCTCCAGGGCGCTGTGTTAGACTTTATTAGCGCCTTGGCATGTCGAGCCCTGGAGCAGACTGCTCCAATTGAGCCTGCGCAGGGGCCGGCCCTGGCTGTCGATAATGCAGGGATTGAGACTTTAGTAAATACAATTGCAACATGATGAAATACAATTGGTAAAAAAAAAAGTTATACCACAAAAATCGACTCCAAATGTAACGTAGATTCACCAGTATCCCTACGTACTATGTACTATGAGTTTCTAGACACCGTGTATATCTATAAAAAATATTATTGCTGGCAAATTTTTTTTCCTGTATTTCAAATTAATTCACGTTATTTTATGAATTTGGTCATTTTCTGTGCTACTAAAATATGATTATGCTATAACATTGTAGGAGATATATAGCATGGTTGGATTGATACAAAGTTTCGTCACATTTGACAATCATCAAATCGACAATCTGCGCCATTTTGAGTTTTCAAAGTTTGAACCATTTCTTGGTCTGTTTGCGACCAGCTAATAAACATAACAACACAACAGTTTCGCTTGATATATAAACACAATTTGATCCCAACCAATCAAACGTCATAAATTCAAAATGGCACTGATGACACAACTCAAAGACTAAAAAATAATCATGTTACAAACTATCATAGAGAGGAGAATAGAGACTGTTAATAAAACATAATTGAATTATAATAATGATACATTGTATCAATATTCCATGAAAAAATGTAATAGTAATGTTAAGATAGGATTATAGAACATAATATAAATAACATGAAGCATCAACAAACATGGCTCAACATATTTTTAAACAATAATGAAGTTCAAATTGGTACAGCCTGTACATACACGTATAATCTATTTAATGCAAAATATTCCCACCATTTGGGTACCAATTAATAATCTATGAGTCAGTATTTGCAAACACATTAATTTGTAAAATTAAATAAACAAGTGATAAAAATAATCAACAGATATAAAAGGTCAACATGGTAGTAGGCATGGGGAGCTTGCAGTGACATCTGGTGCTATTTTGTTGAACAAAAGGCTTTTGGTTCATATTTTTAAATACAAAGAATACTTTTTAGATTCTCACGGCCAAAAGCATTTTTGTTGTTTGTTTTTGGGGTGTTATGCCGTGTTGCGCTAACTCCTTCTTTAGCCGACGTTTCGGACAGCGTTGCAGTGTATGCAGTGTGTTGCATCTTCGGATCTACCGGATCTGCCCTGATGATGGACACTGCAACACTGTCCGAAACGTCGGCTAAAGAAGGAGTTAGCGCAACACGGCATAACACCCCAAAAACAAAGAATACTTTTTTTCCACACAATAAGTTTAGAAAGAAACTGAATGAAATCTCAATGCACGCCAAAGGAAATGAACAATTTCTGCTGAATATTATGATTGTTAATAAAATTTTGTGCTTTGCGTGATGATAATGTATAATATGTATGTATTATCAAAGATAAATTCAGTGTGGAGATCATTTGATGAAATCGGCATACATTTAATGAGGTTTTAAAATGTTTCATTGTTGCTGTATTACAGGGTGACCGGGGGTAAAGTGCACAAACATTTGGAAGTGATTCTACATGATGGTAGAAGTAAAAAAAAAAAAAAAACTTTTTTCGAAATCCATAATTTTTTTTCAATAGAAGAATATTTATTCCTCCATACAAACAATTCAACTTTTTTTATCTGAAAACTGCCTTAAAATGATGGAATTTCGGAAAAAGTTATTTTATCTTTTTTACTTGTATTATCGTGTAGAACAACCTACCAAAGTTGTACACTTTAACCCCGGATTTCTTGTATTATGAATCACATACCCAAATAATAGCATTTAATTATATTTTATGTACATAACTAACCAAAATAATATTTATCAACTTTAACAAGATTATTGTTGGATGTCGACAGTTTCAACCCTTTCGGTCCGTGTGTATATTTGAATATACAAAGATTCTGAGTGAATAAAAAGTGGCAGTTTTCATTTTCCAATTACTGGTATAACTACGCTTTACACGCTATTTTATTTGGATTTTAGCTGCTAGTTCAGGCGGTAGCCATTTTTACATTTTAAAAGCTGATTTTTGTGTTTAATATTGACTAAATTGTTTCAGATGTAATTTTGAAGGAATTTTTCAAATGTTTCATTTTTTATGTAATTTTCTTTTAATAATAAAAAAACTAATTTTTGATAAACAGTGTACTTTCGCTTCTGTTTGATGGCCAGCAAAAATAACATAAAATATGCATAATATAAAACACATGATAACATAACTAAAAACATAGCAATATTCAATGCCACCGAGGAACTATCTTTTGCACACATTAAATCAATATACGATAGCTAAATGTATATTGAATTATATTATGTACGTAGGTGTAATAACTAATACACAAAATGTAAATAAAATTAAATTACGTAATGTATGAAGTCATTTGGTTTTCATCAAAAGGAGATTAATCAAATCACTTAAAAACTAGTAAGCATTTATAGCTCCAAAGTAGGACAGCACCTTAGCACCAAAATTATGTATACTGATGATTTTTTCTACAAAATTAAATAAAATCTGCACCAAAAAATATTTATAAAATATGTAAGTCATTTCTTTATCAAATAATAGTGAAATTTAATTTATGTGAATATTCTAATGTATATATTTTGATACATATATCTATTTTTACAGTTTTCGTTTATATTTTTACCTCTTGTGGGGTATTTCATCACCTCTAATCACCAAACTGTTGAATAACTACTCGTTAAGTAACATTAATCATAGGATTATCATGGCGGAAAAAACTGGCATTTAATTGACGTGTAGAGTTACTCAGCGAAGGGGAAACACATAATATACACCAGTCGACGAGTAACACTAATCGGCAGATTAATCGCTAATCAGAGGTGGTGAAATATCCCTATAGTGAAAAGGTTCACTTGTCCAGAATAAGATGAAACTGGGAGTTTCATTATTAGCTGAAAAACAATAGCTATGGCTTAAAATAGACCTTGTTATTTGATGTTTGACTACCTCTGATCTACACCAACCATTAATTGCAAGCTTCGCTCTCAGCAGTGGCGGCGCGTGACTTTTGAGTATGAATGTGATCCAAAACCTTCATCAAGGTGTTTGTACCGTCACTACATTTCGATGTTCACAACAAAATTCAACATGGTCCCTCATGAGATAATGCAATAAGGCATTCCCAATAATCCAACACCGATTTTCTATTCAGTTACCTAAAAATATTCATTTCAAATAAAATAATATCTTATTATTACTAGAATCTACAGCTTTTTTCAACTAGGTGACGATAAAAATAAAATGTGTCTACACCGTAGTTTAATATCAATTTAGTTGTGAATACACAAAAACAAACAAGAAAAATAATTGTTCAGTAACAAAGCTCTCTTTTTGGACATTTAAAATGGCGATAGATGTAATAAAAACAGCAAATAAATGGCACAAAACTTTCTACAACATTAACAGTCACGGAGACCAAACTAACTATTGAGCTATTCTATCTGGCAAGTATTAAAGATCCAATAAATACTGCATAACTTGCCAAGCTTTATAACAATTGCCGATCAACTTAGAATAAGGCGTCACATTCAGAAATGGCGATCAATTGATTCAATTAAATCTGTTATTAGAGATGATAACATGAAGCACAGCAAACCCCTCACACATTACAATTTTTTACATACATTTTTTCAGATCCTTGAATAAACCTTTGTAATGTCTTTGCACTTGGTAAAATGGCCTTTCACATTAAGGTTTTATCGTGGCTCATGTTGTGAGAGCGGAACATGACAGGTGATAATGAAGAGAGACTGGACAACCGTGCAAACTCTTTATATACCTATAGTTGTCTCACTTTTAGTCCGTCTCTCTCGTAGAAGTATTCAGTCCCACATTCATTATACCTTTGAAGAGAGTTTCACTTTATCAATAGAATTAAATAATTGGATGTCATGGCGACAGAATTGGGCTGTCCGCTGAGTGCTGAATTCTGGTTTACTTAATTTTGATCTTGTGGAGTTTGAGTTTAAAGCCGAGGAGTTCCGACAGGACCCCTGACAGGGCTGAGAGCACCACCACTTTGGTGATGGTGTAGAGATAAGGGTTTGCACTCAGGCCGGAGATTTTGAAGGGACTTTCCAGCTCCTGGAACAAACACAGTAAGATGATTTTTTTGAAGTGCAATCCCAAACATTTCCCGCATGTTAAATGACTGTATTAAAACACTATTCTCTCTTCGCATTTAGGAATGACTGGTCCAGTCTCATCACGGCAAGTAGAAGAAGAGGCTGGTTGGTCTCACCTTGAGCAGATCGGCTGCCAGCTTGAGCACATTGTTGGCCACGGCCAGGCGCTCCTTGCTAGCGGGTCGGCGCTCCATGGCCAGGTGAAGGTTGATCTGCTCCGTCAGAAGCACGGGCAGGCAGCGGTGCTTGCGAGCGGCGCGGGTACCGAGCGCGGCCAGGCGTAGGAGCGCAGCACCTAGGGCCAGTGCCCAACCTAGTGCCTCCGCCGCCTTCGACATCTCTGTTTGACCAGTCTCCTGAATCCATTAAAAAATATATTTATCTTAAGGCGATGCACTACGTCATGTAATATTTTAAATTGAGCCGCTATCAATAACAACCCTTACGTAGATGGCGATAAGGTTTAAATTCCCGCTTAACGCCATCCGCCTGTTTTGATTTATCCAAGAAAAAAACATGGCCAAAAAGTGCCTTTTATTTTATTTTGTGGATGTTCAGGCATAATTTTCAATCATTTTATAAATAACTGAATTTGCCACATTATACAATAAAATCATAACCGAAAATGGGTTCGTACGTAGGAGATTTTGAACTTTAAAGCATTTTTCATAGGCCTTTACATTATTTTTTTCTGGGCTTATAAAAAAACTTATCTAAAAAATACTCCATTATTTCAAAGGCCAAGATGTATTCTACTCGCAGTATTTAATTAAAGCATCTGAAACATTTCTAGGCGACCAAATTTTCAAACCAAAAACACATGATTTTGCATTAGTACGTATGGCATCGCCTTAAAATGACAATAGAATAAAATAAATCGTTGACATTGATTGATTTTGGATATGCAGTAATATTATTATGACTTTCTATTTGTTCTTTCACTTATCTCCAAAAAAAGAATTACATCTTAGATAAAATACTTTCTCATCCGCCACTCCAAAAATGGGCAAGTGCAAAATAGTGAAAGCGGGGGATTATACCGGCGTGGTAAGTAAAAACACAGTGTCTTCCTTGAGAGTCTCAAGGCAGACACTGTGTTTTTAGTTACTGCGGCAGTATAGTGCATGCATACAAAATATGACAAAAATTTAAATCTTCCACAAAATTTTCATTTTTTGGTATAAAAATTAAGGTGTCATGTTTACGCTTGTGAGAAGACTCCATTTTGTAAACTTATTCAAACAAAAAAAGTGGCAGAACTAAACGAACAGAAACACGCGAGACAGTTGCTGGAATACACAGGGGACTAATTAAAAACCTAAAACTCCAATAACTAAAAAAAAGTGGCAGAACTAAACGAACAGAAATACGCGAGACAGTTGCTGGAATACACAGGGGACTAATTAAAAACCTAAAACTCCAATAATTAATCCTGTTGACTGGTAAAATGGTCCGCGAGAGCAAGCTAGATGACAGTATAGTAACTGAGTACATTTGAGATTTTGTGCTTTCAAATAGTAAAAATAATGGCAGATTTTGGTGGTTGTCGGATTACTGAGTGAGTACTGTACAGTGTACATACATATGGTAATCATATAATTTTCTTACCTTCAGAAGTTCGATAACCAAATAAGAAATAAGCAGGACCATCATGAAGAATGCTGCCGACACAATCACATCCACAGATCTCTGTGGACCACGCCTCTGTAAATAATAAAAAACAATATAATAAGATCCTTGAAGCGAGGATGTGTGGTAAAACCATGTATGATCGTGTGAGAATTGTGGAGATCCACAAAGAATGCAAGGCTGATGTGAGCGTAATGAGTAAGACTAAGAAAGAGACGCTTAGATGGTTTGGGCATGTAGAGCGAATGAACGAAGAAAGGGCGAAAGAATAAGACGCAAATATGAATGGGAGAAGAAGTCGGGCCATGTCAAGAGTCAGAATAATAGAAGAGCATGTATGAGACGATGTGATGCGATGAATGTGAATAAGGCAAGGAGCGTGTGCCAATACCGAGTTGTTTGGCGGTCTGTCCTCTCTGCCTACCCATGTTAGTTAGTTAATTAGTTAATAATAATAATCGGATAATTTTTAAAGTGCCGTTTTTGTAAAAAATCACCTTGAGGGCTCTGAAATCGAACCAACAAATACACAAGAAAAAAGGTTATTTACTGGCTTTGAACAGCAATTGGTATCGGAACTGGAAACTGCTCTAACCTAGACCCAGGAACTAACAACACAGATTGATTGCCATCTCTGATCAAATAAAGGTATGCCATTTTACAGGAATTTGAATGTAGCCAGCTCGGAGGATCTGGCAGTAGTAATTCAGAAACTCAGCGAACAGTAACCAACTTCACAAATACAATAATAAATCTCCGTTAACCTTCAAGTAAGACCTCACAGACAGCCACGTCTTGATGTTCCTGACCCGGTTGAGGCGGAAGTGAGGTAAGAAGGACTGGCGTGCCCGGCGCGCCGAGGTGAGGTGCGAGAAGAGCTTGGCGTAGAAGAAGCGCTGGCGGAAGGCACGCTCCGCCACCGACAGCAGGAAGAATACCAGCGCGCCTAGACCGAGGCGGAGAAGCCAGGATATCAAGTTCATTATGCGCTCCCTGAAAATAAAAAGAATTCAATCACTACACTGCCAAATAAATCATATAATAAGACATGATCCCTTACAATCGTAATGCAGTGTGAAGGGGATCAAGGTCCTCCCAGCTCACCTTGCAATTCTAAATGACAATAGTAGGGAGCCTGCTTATAAAATTTCGAATTTGTGCAGGCGTCAGTCTTACGATATATGAAAATACATTTTGCACCATATGAACATCAATAATGGTTAGTGCTTACCAAGCTGAGCTCCCAAAAGCTGTGCATATGGCGTGGAAGGGGGAATTCATGATAAAGATGGCGGGCAGGTCCCATACCGTCACATTCTCCGTTCCAGCTGCTTCACTGTCCACCAAAACCTGCCCAAAATAAAAAAAGACAAATGAATTTTTTTAAAATTACTTTTGCAGAATCACATTAAAAATAAGACTTAAATTTACTATAACCACTCGAGCATCAGCTACCCAAATTTAGGTGCGACAATCACCTACGTGGGTACGTGATTTTTATAAAAACAATAAAAACCATAAAAAAATAACCGACTTCAAAAGAAGTATTAAAATATGGATTATGGACACGGGAAGGAAGAATATAGATAAAATGTTGCAACCTAACAAAGATTATAACATTATGTTTTTCGTCTGTATGTTTTTGCACTGTACATTTTTCTTGTATAATGTTATGTTTTTCCAGTACATATTTTTCTTGTATAATGTTATGTTTTTCTTCTATTATTTAACTGTTACAATTTTGACAAAATTACTTTAAAAATTAACATACTAAAAAAACATGACCAAATATATGATTCATACAAATAAACATGTAGAACAGTTCTAAAAAAATTATTAAAAAAAAAATATATATATATATAATTTGAACTTCCCGCACTCTGTTAATATTTAGGACGGGTTGTTTCGAAGAATTTGAACAATTCATCAAATTTCAACGTTCATTTACCGGTTCTGTGAAAGTCCTATTCAAATTCTGTTATTATATCATTATAGGCTAGTTGCTTGACAGAACTGAAATAAAAACAGAACTTAAAAATATCTTTCACAGAACTAGAAAATTAACTTTGAAATTTGAAGAATTGTTCAAGTTCTCCGAAACAACCCGTCCTTAGTGTTCTAGTTTGAATAACTTCTATAGAATACCAAAAGAGCTCACCAATGTTCTTCCCATGGAATATTCCAGATAACATTTACAGAGACAGTATCGTATTTGTGCTACAATATATCAATGTTGTGAAAAATGTCCTGATTATTTATTTTATATGATTTCTGTTACTTTTTATCATATTATATCAATGTATTCGTAATTGAATTCTCTATTAAATTAAAACCATAGACATATGAATATTAGTAGACCTGCCCTAAGTGATAAAAGCGTATTATTCCCCACTCCCCATACCGGTTCCATTGGAGCTGGCTGGGCTCGCGTATGGCCTCCAGTGAATCTAGAAAATGTGACGTCATCATTCTTGTGCGAACTAGCGTCGAGCTATGGTCGAGGTATCATCGGTTCATTTTACGAAATAACACGGCAAATGATGGCTTGTGCTATGAAAACTTTGTAAAAATAGATGTGAAAAGAGAATAAACCCCATTGTCGCATTACATTCCATATGTAAGCATTATTTTACTTTATTTTAAGCTTATTCACATCGTATAATATGGATCATTTGTAGAAACATATACTATCACATCGAGATACATCTGGACGCAAAACACAAAGCCGTTTGCATAAGAATCAGGGATGTGCCTTCGCCTTTTGCGCTTTGATAAAATACATAATCGTATCATTTGGAACGTCTATTTTTTCATTTTGTTATATCTTGCTGGAACTACGTCGTATTAATAAAGGATGATAAATTTTTTAATTTATTCCACTTTAATGGCGTTATTACTAAACGAGTTTTGAATTTTACAAAACTTATAAACAACACTTAATAATAATAGAATAAATGATTGGTTATCAATTGTGAAAAATTGGTATGTTTGGAAGTAAAATGTAGATACAGTGAGCATGTTTGGAATGAAAAATGTATGTGTCATTTTGCTGTCCGATGATATTTTTTATCTATTAAAATTAAAAATATTATATTTTTCTATCGCACGTCGCCACCGATCATATATTACCTTTGGATCGTACTGTCACACGTCGCAACGGACCACGTGTTAGTTGATTCGTATGTACAGTACTGCTGGAACGAGAAGGAGTGCATATCACGTAATGCGCTAGGTTATACCGAGTGTCGATGTGTGATAGAAAAACATGTTTTTTGTTTTTAATTGAAAAAGTGTCATCGGACGGCAAAATGATGTCCAAATTTTTACTCCAAATACTTTTAGGAATCGCTGGTAAAAGCTGTGAGTATATAATTTCATTTGTTTTTTTAGTTGTTATCCTTTTCTATTATCATCTTAAAAGTGAAATGTTATATATTTTCTTAAAGATTTCATTATTTTATTATTAATAGGAACAGAGCGGTTATGACAACCCTCCAACATTGCTCGAATGTTGCGATTCTCAAGTGTGCTCATCGTTGTTTACTGGGAAGTAAATTATGAAACATTTATAAACGTGTCTTAACTAAATACGTAAACAAAATATTCGACTCAGAAAATAGAAGAAATTTACTTTGCCGAATTTGGACTTCGCAAATTTGTTCATAACGTGGCGAGTAATTTGCGCTCCCATGTAAAAATGTCTATTCATTCAAAAGCAGATTTTACTTTTAAATGCAAAATGTTTTATTTTAATTTTATGAAACCCAAATTATTAGATAAATGGTGAAATGGTGGATTCGTTGGCTTTAAACTACAGTAAAAAGATTTTTTGAACAAATGTGGGCGGCCCAACCTGAGCACTCGGAAATCCCTGATGCTAAAGGCATATTTTTTTAAATGTGTCGAGTGTTAACGAATGGATGACAAATTTATCTTCTTTTCTTTACAACTACCACATGGCCGCGTTGTGCACTCTTGAGGCCACAGACAACATGAGCACTGCGGGAGGTGCAGAATTTTTATTCTATGACTCTGGTGATAGTCTACCTGTATAAAAGTATTCAGCCACGCTCCCAGATGGCACAAGAGCCTGTATTATATGATATCTACCTGTATGAGTCTAGTGGCGGTGGGCAGGAACGCCAGCAGCGGGGCCAGTATGGCGGGGCCAGGCCAAAAGCCGCTGGAGCACCGTGCCAGAGTCCTATCGGCCCGGTGCACCACGGCGCGGCTGATGTCCACGGCAGACAGCGGAGCCTTGAGGATCCGACCTCGCTCCCAGATGGTGCAGGAGACTGGAGAAAACAAAGATAAAGGATATGAGAAACAACTACATACATATTATTAACATTTTCACCTGCAGAAACTGGCCTCCTCTAATTACATTCATTTAAAACAAATGCATACTTATACTTGACAAATGTATACCTACATTAGCACTGGATTATTTGTTTGGTCGCAGGGTTTAGGCGCTTGAGGAGCGCAGGCCAGGGAAGATATCCGGGGCCAGGGCGCTGATGTGAGGAGTCCATGGTAATCCATAGCCTCTCTTATAAAGTCTGTGCAGAGCCAGGCGTAGGTAGATGCGTGTAGCCTGTAGCAGCGCGGTGGAGTAACGGCGGGGTGCGACACGGGGACCACTGGCCATGTGGCCCCCGCGTTTTTTTTTTCAGGGCCCGCAGTTTTCTCACTGTTGTAACTGCTAATTGATGACTGAGTACATCTCAATGCGCCCGTTTTATAGCGCCCAGTGTGTCGAGAATATTCAGACTTGTAGGTAGGAGTGCGCCCAATGCTAGCATTATATCTAGAGAGTTCTAGCTACTACGATGCGTTTTGCATTGGCGAACGTTCCCGAATATTTCAGTAGCATCGCTACATTTGAAAATGTTGATTTATGGACATTTATGTGATTTTTTTTTTTTTTTTTCTTTATTCATAAAAATATATTTGGATACAGGTTTTTTACATGCTTTTCGACTACCACACTAGACACATGTACGTATTATGGTAGTTGTTCGAAAAACGAACAGGGGTTGGAATAGCCGACTCAAGGGCTATTCCACACAGATAACAAATAAATTAATTATACGGTTTTTGACAGGCGAATGCGGAAACACAATGCGTAACGTTACTTCACAAGCAACTTACCGGTGAAATGATGGTGAAATCTGCATCAGCCTCATCTGTCAGCACTGGAACTGAACTGTCGTTCGTTATCACTCGTTATTTTAGATTAAATTGCAATAATAAATACGTATTATGATTATTCCGATAACACAACCGGGGATCGATAATTGACAGGTCGAACCGTTTTTGTGCAACTGGCTGGGCTCACGGCTTTCCGTCGTTTTAGCTGACTTGTGCGAACTTAAACTAAACAGTTCAAATCCTGACGATACGATTGGTTAGTACACGGCCTGTCAAAAGCAATTGGCGTTACGGAACATTCCGCCCACCAAAATACAACAACGTGTATTTTAAATAAAATTTAGAAACAAAACGGGCAATGCTGTGGAACGTTGCGTGAACGAAGAAACAGTGAAAAGAGAGAAGAAAAAGAAAAAAAAAATATATTAATAATAATAATGAAAATGATAAGAAAGAATGCGCCGCGGAAGCGAAAATGATTAGTCACATTGACTAGGCAATGGACATAATTTGGGTAATGGTCTCGTGAGAAGAGAACCATTCGATGTACGAACCGTAGCGATACGAACAACGCCGTCGGGGCCTGGATGACAATGTTCTCGATGTAGAGCGTCTATCACAAGAGAAGTAAGCTTAGATTCGCGAGGAAATAGGGCAGGATGTTTATACTCGAATTCGAGCCCAGATTGAGATAACCTGCCACCCACCCTGAGCACACCGTGGTCGTCAATGAAGGGATTAAGCTTCCGCATTTGTTTCGACATAAGGTTGCCCTCTTTCAAGCGTGTGATATCATTATTAAAATGTACATGATGAGTGCGTTTAACTACTGTCAAAAGTGAAGTGTGAATTTCGGCACGGTTTAATGGAAGATACAAATGACGAGATTCTTTATTCTGTAGGTTGTATATGAATCTAAGACAGTAACCGAGAATGCGTTGGATCTTCCGAATCGAAGAAAATTTAACTAATAATAGGTCCACCAGATTTTCGTCCTGTTGGACAAATAAAGATCGAACTCGTTCCTCAGAGTGAAGTTCAATTTCGTCGAAATTGCCATCGAACAACGGCCAAGAATCGGATGACTGGATCAGCCACGAAGGCCCCGCCCACCATAACGTGTTATCGATCAGATCGGCTGGAGATTGACCACGAGAAGCGACATCCGCTGGATTATCTCCAGATGACACGTGATGCCAGGAAGTCCCTTCGAGGGCATCTTGAATGTGACTGACACGGTTAGCCACGAAAGTCTTCCAGCGACACGAAAGAGAACGTAACCAGGCGAGCACGATGGTTGAATCCGACCACGCAAAGGTATTGGAGATCTGAAGCAATGGTACGTATAAATCTTTGACGAATTTTAATAGATCTGCTAGAAGAACTGCCGCACACAGTTCAAGGCGAGGCAATGAAATCTTTTTTGTGGGGGTGACTCGAGACTTGGCGCAAACCAAATATATTTGGACTTTATCGTTAACATCCATGATTTGCAAGTAAACTACCGCGCCATATCCAAGTTCCGAACTATCTGAGAAGCCATGAAGTTGACACGACTCCATGTGAGGGAATGACACCCATCGAGGGATTTTCAACGACTTCAAGAGCGGTAATTGTTTAGTATAACGATCCCATTGACGAACAATTTTAACAGGGGGGGTGTCATCCCACCCAACCTTTAGAACCCACAACTTTGGTACTAGGGATTTGGCGAAAAACGTCAAAGGGCATAGAAAAACGAGAGGGTCAAAAACTCGAGCGACTTCACTGAGGATAGTGCGTTTAGTGCACTCGCGATCGAGGCATAGGACTTCGAATGAAAATGTATCATGTCGTGGCTCCCACTTTAATCCCAATACCTTGAGAATGTGAGAGTTATCAACATCCATGGACACCAAGTCATTGAGGCAGTATTCCGGAGGCAGATCGGCGAGTAATTCTGGTTTGTTACTAGCCCACTTCCGCAATTCGAATTGACCTCGTTTAAACAGCTCGATAACTTCGGTTTTCGTTTGTTGAGCTTGTTCTAAGCTGTTACAACCGGTAACGATGTCATCTATGTAAATATCCGAAGTTAGCACACGACGCGCTAGCAGTAAATCATAACCTTCATCTTTGGTCAACTGTTTGACAGTACGACAGGCCAAAAATGGGGCGGAGGAGACACCATAGGTTACAGTGTTTAGTTGGTACTCGTGGAAGGGTTCCGACGAATGAAAACGCCAAAATATTCTTTGGAAAGCGCGATCTGGTTCTAGAACCAATATTTGGCGATACATTTGTCGTACATCAGCAGTAAACACTACCGATGGTATACGGAATTTTAGCAAAAGCTCCAGCAGGTTCTTTTGAAGCTTTTGACCGATAAGCAAGGTATCATTTAACAAGGATCCGTTAACATCCGTCGCTGAGGCGTCGAAAACGACTCTTAAGTAAATGCTAGCGCCGCCTGGACGAAGAATGCAATGATGAGGTATGTGATACTTTCCCTTGTGCAAATCTTTTCCAGGAACACGAGTCATGTGACCACTGTGTAAATAATCAGTCATGAAAGCAGAATATTGTTCACGTAAGGTTGGATTTGCTATGAGTTTGCGCTCGAGTGAATGGAATCTACGTAAAGCGATCTCACGCGACCCTGGAAAAGAGATATCCCTTCCACTTTCTCGGAAAGGCAAGGATACGATGTATCTTCCCGAAGATCCGTCCCGTGAGTGGTCAGTGCAGTACATTTGTTCACAAAATTGTTCCTCATGAGTGAGGTGTGAAGACTGGGGAATGGTGTCTAACTCCCACAGTCGCTGGACCTCTTCGTGGAGCCGGTCCTCGTTAGTAACGATGAAAGATTTCGTTTCGTGAGCAGTGTCCGAACCAACTGAACCTAGAAGAAGCCAACCAAATGCAGAATTGAAAGCTGATGGCTGACGTGGACCACCATTCACATTACCAGGTCTCAGAAGACAAGAGAAAACCTCAGCACCCAGAAGAAGATCAATCGGTCCCGGTTTGTGACAGTCAGGATCGGCAAGAGGCAAGTCTCTCAACTGATGCCACGATGACTTATCTAGACGAACAGTTGGCATGTTGCCACAGATACTTGGCAGCGTAAGTGCCTTGATGTTGAAGAGAACCCGTCCCTTAACACCGATCTCTAATTGAATGACTCCTGACGTGGTTGCGGAAGATTGGCCTAAGCCGCTAACTCTCTGAGAACTGGCTTGACGAGGGATGCCTACGAGCTCCGCAGCACGATCGGTGATGAAGTGAGCTTGACTGCCCGAATCGATCAATGCGCGAAAGGTTTGGAAACGGCCGGATGAATCGCGAATGCCAACATTGGCGGTTGACAATAGTACTATGGACTTGTCTCCTAAGTTGGTGAGGACCTGAATTTTAGAGTCGGAAGAAGGCTCCTGGTCCGTAGACGCCGTGGAGTGTTGATACTGATTTTCCAAAGAAGCGTTTTCGTCTCGATGGAGCAAAGTATGATGTTTTTGCTGACATTTTTGACATGTAAACAAAGATTTACAATCTTTAAGATAATGAGAAGAATGAAGACAATTGAAACACCAACGGTGTGATTGAACAAACTGTAGGCGATCCTGAACTGACTTGAGTGCAAATACCTTGCACTTGGAAATGGAGTGGTCTTCCCCGCAACAGGAGCATTTCAGATAAGTGGTGGAGTTCGAGGACCTATTTGTTTTAGGCTGTCCTTTCTTAAGATCGCAAAGAAGCGCTGAAGTGCGTTTTTTGGCAGCCTGATTAAAGTTCCGTGCAAGAGGTTTGTCAATAGTACTGCTATCGCGAGTCGAAAAATGTAAGTCTCGTACAAGAGCTTCGCATTTGTTATAAAGAAACTCTTTGAGTTTCAAATATGAAGGCAGGTCGGTAGGAGACTGCAGTTGTTCGAATGCGCATCTTGTAGGTGAATCTAATTTCGACAGAATTAAATAACAAAGCACGAAGTCCCAATTATCTATTGGGAGATCCAATTCTTTTAAAATTGTTAAATCCTCATTAAATACATCGAACACGCGACGAAATTCAAAAGGATCGTTAGGCGGAAAATTTAAATTTAGCATTTCCCGCCAACACGTAAAGGCGAGTTCACGCGCGTTACGATAGCGCGCGATTAATCTTTGATATGCTTCAACGTAGTGAGCTCCTTGTACTGGAAATGTCCGAATTAACCCTAAAGCTTCTCCAGATAAACATGAGAACAAATACTGCATGCGTTCGATGTTGGATAAAGATTTGTTTTCATGAATCAGAGCGTTAAACATGTCGTAAAATTCGGGCCATTGCTTGACATTTCCAGAAAATATTGGAATGTTTATTTTTGGTAATTTAACATTTGTGCACGCATTCGCGGTCTTACAATCGAGAGGCTGACTGGTTAACTCCTGGTAAATTTCGACAATTTGATAATACATCTCGTCAAAGGTTTCACGAATTTTATCCTCATCAATTTCGTTTGTGTCATCTAAAGCTAATATTTCCGCGTGAGACGTTTCAAATTCAAGAACTATCTTTTCCAGAGTAGTATAATGCGCTAACAATAAGTTGCACTTAGTTGCATCGTGCAAAGCGCTTTTTGCTATTTCATGTGTCTTGACTAACCTATTATTCGCTAATGTCCGTTTCCGGCGCAATGTTTGAATGGCTGGGGCCATGTTGAATAAACGCGATTGGAAACGTACCTAAAAACGAAACGAAATAAATGATAATAATTTAATCTATTATAATTATATACGCGGTAGGTCGTAAATACTATGAAATCGTAAATACTATGGTCGTAAATAAACGAAATAAATGATAATAATTTAATCTATTATAATTATATGCGCGGTAGGTCGTAAATACTCAAGAGCTAGGTACCTACCTAATTACTGTTCGAATTGATTATTATTCAAAATTTAAGAAACATTCCACAGCATATATCCGTTTTGGCATAGATAGATTATAATCTTAAAGTTCCCTAGTTTCGGCACCAAAAATGTTCGAAAAACGAACAGGGGTTGGAATAGCCGACTCAAGGGCTATTCCACACAGATAACAAATAAATTAATTATACGGTTTTTGACAGGCGAATGCGGAAACACAATGCGTAACGTTACTTCACAAGCAACTTACCGGTGAAATGATGGTGAAATCTGCATCAGCCTCATCTGTCAGCACTGGAACTGAACTGTCGTTCGTTATCACTCGTTATTTTAGATTAAATTGCAATAATAAATACGTATTATGATTATTCCGATAACACAACCGGGGATCGATAATTGACAGGTCGAACCGTTTTTGTGCAACTGGCTGGGCTCACGGCTTTCCATCGTTTTAGCTGACTTGTGCGAACTTAAACTAAACAGTTCAAATCCTGACGATACGATTGGTTAGTACACGGCCTGTCAAAAGCAATTGGCGTTACGGAACAGGTAGTCGATCTTTGGGAATGCTGTATGGAGGGCCTTTTTAATTATAGGAATTTGAGAGGAAGTATAGGTAAGTAGGAAGTGATTTGAGGAAAAGAAGGTCTCTACCAATCTGGCCCGCCACCGTCCAGCTGATAGACAGATGCATCCGCCAACAAGACAAACTTAACCCCATGAATTTGGGCACCTCGGTTAAGTCACCAACTCTGGTAGAGGTGTTGGTTATCCATACCCGTACCCGCCTCCCAAGTTGAAAGCTACGAACATATGAAGGTATACAACAGTAAGTACCTCTATCACTAGCAGGACTGAGTATGGCACAAGGCTCCCAGGCAGGGTCTGCTCCTCTTCCTTCCCACTCTGACTCCTCGGGCTCAGAGCTATAACTACACTCTTCACCTAGAATGAAACACAATATGGATTGTTATTTCGAACACAGCTAATATTTATGAGTTCAAAATATCTACACTTCCGCTTATACATAAACTACAGTCGATTCCGCTTAATTGGGACACATCGGGCTCAAACATTTTGTCCCAAATAAGTGACTGTCCCAGATACGTGATAGTTACAAATAAATAAATAGTCATGAACAAACAATTCAAAAACAGTAACCCAAAATTACTTCTAACTTCAATGTACTACAAACTGAACAACGACGAAATGTCGGTGGATGACGAACACTAGCCGGTGTGGGCGAAGTATACCGAATTACCGCGGAATGAACTTGGAAGTTCCGTAGTGCGGTGCAATCACTAACCTTACCCGCGTTCCATACTGAACGCCCGCCTTCATAACTAAAATTTGTTTATTGAGACATGTTTTGCATCGACTTAAAATCCGAATTTGTCCCAATCAAATAGAATAATGACCAAGATAACCGAAGTGAATTAGTATTAGTTACTTTATTTGGCTTCTGTTCCCTAGGCTTTGGATGAAATAACCGGCTGTCTCGATAAACCGATGTACCAATTAGGCGGATTCAACTGTAATTGATCATTGAATAGAAAAGACAGAATGAACTAACTGTTGGTGGTCTGCCCCACCCAGTCTGTGTGCTGAGAGGCTCCCAGGGAAGCAGAGGGCGTGTCACACTCCTCCTCACTGGATGATGGACATGAGGTGCAATCCTTATAAATAAACATCAAATAACAAGTCAGTAATTGTCAAATGCATTATCAGAAAAACTAGAATGAATAAAAATATTTTACGGTGAATGAAATGGGAATTTTAGTCACCTTTCTAGGTTTCCTTGTAGCCCCCTCAGAGAGAGAGTTTCTCTGCTCCAGCATCTCCTGCACCCAGGAGTTCCTGAATCTGACCCCCGCCCCGGGCTTGCACCTCTTCTCTCTTCTCCCCCCGCCCCCCGGCTCCGTGCTCAGGTTGGTAGAACTGCCCCCGTCACTGCAAGCCCTGGGCCCCTCCCTTATCCTTACAGTACTTTCCGAACCAATGGAAACGTCCTCCGAAACTACATTGTTTTCCAGCCACTTCTCCCGGTTATCTTCTTCTTCCCTGTCGCAAGATTTTTCCTCCAAGTCGCTCTTCCTTACATTAACCCTCTTTCTCAGTTTACTTTCGTATAGGATGCCGATGGGTATTTTATTATCACAGAGATTCACAGCTTCAGTATCTTTATCGTCTTCGTTTTCCTCGTCACTTTCGTGGCCGTCTTTGACTTCGTCCACGTCACCGTTAAAATCTAATTCATCACCGTTATCGCTGCCGTTGGAATTGTTTCCGTTGAGACTCTCAAATCCGTCGTCACCTTCTGCGCTCCCGGTGGGATTCCTCGGGTTTTCATTCCTCCTTCTCTCCCCTAAAACGGGGCTTTCTGCTTCGACTTTTCTAAATGGTTCTCCGCGCATTAATCTCTGCCCTCCGAGTTCAAAGGAGACACTCTGTCCGTTAGAGGGAGGGGTGAGACTAACTGTCGGTATGCCGAAAGTCCTCTGCCATTCCTGCGGCTCTTCGGACGCATCTTCCACGCTGCCTCGCGTTTGCGTTGAAACGGTGATCACTCGTATCTCTTCCGTAGAGTAGAACACATTCTCTTCCGAACCGAGCACGGACTCGTCAGCTAAGAGATGATTTTCTTTCCTGAAAACACAAATGCATAAAGAAATATGTCAGGAAAACACAAAGCGGCGATTCGATTATTCCAAATTGATAAAATATCAACCTCAGAATTCCTTTTTCTGGAGAGACTGACAATCTGCATCTCTGTCTCCTTTCATCATTGCTCACAGATCTGTACCTGATGATAAACAATGGAATCAGATTATGGTGATGAAGAGAAAAGTACATTCAGTGTGATGTGAGTATTTGCAAGATGATGTAGTATATATAGTGGGTGGGCTGGTTACCTGGGGGCGGTGGGGCGGGGTGGGGCAGTGCTTACGATGAGGGCGTGGACCACCCCCAGTCCGCACATCAGAAACAGTGGAACTAGGATGCATGTTGCCTGAAAATATTAACTCTAAATGTAGCAACGTATTGCATGATAATTACATTTTTGATGATACTGTCAACATGCAAATTGTACATAATATAAGGAATGGTGATTAGTGTGTTATTAGCCGAGCTATATATATAGTAATATACAGTATTTATCAGAATTAACGACAATTTAAGTCATGTAAACAATGCAAGAAAATATGAATACCAATGTTAAATACAAAATTTATATTTTTGTACCAGCTGATGCAGCGAAAGTAATCTCAGCTCCTAGTTGACAAAAATCTAATGAATGCATTAGTTTGACTCGACTCCGGATGTACAAGTTAATTCAGTGGTGTGTGGTCACACACATTATATTTAAAACTCTAAACTGCACATAATCGTAGTATAACACATTGCCTGAAATATTGTGGCAGTGCATCTCATTCCAAGTGTTCCTATCATAAGTTTAATGAATAAACAACTAACGTCTAGATGAACGCTCGCAGGGGCCAGAAAGTAGAGTGCCGTGTTGATGCCCTGCAGGGCCCAGAGGACGAGCAGAAGCCTCGCGGCAGAAAGGGAAGTGTGCGCCGCCCACCAGCCTTTCCACAGCGGCAGGAGGAGAACTCTTGCTAGTGCCAACCGCACCACGGTGCCCAGACCTTGCACCGGCTTAGCCTTGGGGAAGGATGACCCTGGAAATTATAGAATAATATATTATATAAATATAGCTATCTAACCATCTCGCCATTTCTCAAAAAGGATGAACCGCCACAGAACTCTATTTTATACATATTTTTTACTTCATTCGCGTTCAAACATCGTCTTCTGTTATTCAGACTCTTGACAAACCAAACTAAAGTATTTAAAAAAAATCATTTTCATTATGCATTTTATTACAATACTATACTTTTCTTTGAACCTTTGAAAGGCCGAGCTCCCGTGACCTAATACCTCTGGAGTGTGCCGAGGGTAAAAATCCCACAAACTGAAAGTGTTGTTTTCAGATACAAAATATTCATATCCAATGGGCACTTTTGGCGTTCAAGAAGTTAAGCAAAGCTTGTGCATTTTAACAGTTTTCCTTTATAGTTATATGAAAAGGAAATATGATTCACTTGTCTTCCTCGGACATACCCTACTTCTTCTACCATTCACTTTTTTGTCATATATTTTCATTACACTCCTTTCTATGTTCATCTAAGCGTCCCTTTCTTAACCTTGTTCACTAAGCTTTTGCCCTTTGAATTTAAGATTTGCACCCATTTTACTTACATTGTATTACTTTTCAAGTTTCCATTCGTTACCTTTCTGATCTGTGACCACCCTGAGCATAAATTATATTCATATCTATAACAACATCAATGATTAGATAAACCAATGGGCTATAAAAATCAATATCATTGTTTACTGGGCTGCTACCAAATTTACCAATTATTATTGCTATAAATTATGAAATAAAAATGTATGAGTAAGTTTAATTACCTCTGATAAGATCAACATCAATGAGATCCGGCCTCAGTTTAGTGGATTTGAGGGGAACCTGCGCCAGGCCATGGAGAATCCGCTGCTCTATGGTGGTCTCCCATTCCTGCTTGTCATAAGTGCCAATTTTCTTCTGGTACCTATCACATAATTTTTTTTATATATTTATAGAAACAATACATTTAACAGTGATGATCAACCTTTTTAGCCGGAGGGCTAATTTACATATTCATTTTCAATTCGTTTGCGGGCTGCAGGGGGTATGGTACATACAGATTGAGATGAAATTTTGCAGTCGGTGGTGTCGGCAACCTATTTGAATTTTCTAAAATGTTTTTTTTTATAAAATGATCTGAGAACACAATAAACAAAGAGCCGCAGACAAAATTTTTACATCTCCAAATAAATCAATAAATGCTGTCGATTTTTATCGTTCGGAAACAATATTTTGTCAACCTTTAAAATGCATCAACCACAGATCTCAAAAAAAAAGCTGCGCTACGTTGTAGAAAAGACGAAATTTTTTCCACAATCAACCCGTAGGAGCCGGCAAGAATATTCATTAAATAAAAATACATTTTTGTTAAGGCCAACATGAAGACAATACCATATTTGAAAAAGTGACATTTTTATGTTTAACAAACCCAATAAAAGTAATATCCAAAGGCAAAATGAATGTATAAGGTCGACACTGCAATTGCAGTGTTTCGTGATGTGCATGGGCACAATTCTTCAACACTGCAATTGCAGGTCTCTGGCTCCTTAGGGTTAAGGTCGATCCACAAAATTCTGTATTTTTAAGAATATTCTTGTATGTGCAAGAAAATGGTTATTATTTAGAGAGGCTGCTCCAAAACTTTGAAGAAAGACTTAAGTTTACCGCTACTCTCTTGTGCAAAACAGAACAGAAACCGTAGAAAAAATTTTACTGCAATTTTTTTTATGTTATGTGGGCAGCATGAAAAAAGATCACGGCCCGCCTCGGTCCGAGGACCGCGGGTTACTAATCGCTGATTTAAAACATTTTTGTAATACAATCACTAATAAGCAAGTGTCCAATTAGTAAAAGCAGAGGATTATAGTTCATACATACAAAATATGCTAAAAATTAAAATAGGTATGTATTTCTTAAAAACAAACCACTATCAGTCTTTCATAAAATTTCACATTTTTTAATTTCAAGTTATGTTGTCATTTTAGAAAGGAAGACTCTATTTTGTAAACTTATTCAAATTAGAAACGTGGTAGACCGAAACAAACAGAAACACATTTATTTATTGTTTATTTGCAAAAACAGTATGAACCAGAACATTGCAATATCGATAATTAACATTTACAAAAAAGTGAATAACAAATAGGTACATTTTCAAGTGGGACAAAGAAAAAGTTTCAAATTTAGGTTTACAATTTTAAGTATTGAATAATAATATTTCACGTTTAAATACGTTGTAGGACATGTGGAAAATATCCACATGCGACAGTTGATAGAATAGACAGAGAACTAATCGAAATGGTAACTGGTAAAGTAGCGGTATAGTAACTGAGTGTAAGAATAAGATAACCCAACCTATCGGTGTACTTGGCTTGGCGCTCGAGTCTAGGAACGCTGCGGACTACTGCATTTGACATAGGAATTATAGAGCATGACTTTGTGCTTTCAACTATGTAATAAAAATAACAGCGGATTATAGTGGTTGTGGGATTATTTAACAATGGATCACTGAGAGAGTACCGTTCTTAATAACTTGATAAATCAAAGATATTTTTAAGTATAGTCGACTCCAGCAGACGGCCCCATTACGAGTCTAGAATAAACACTGTTTACCCAATAGCGAAAAAATCAGAATTGTCATATCTATGAAGCCAAAGTGGCCCAATTTTATATAATATCATTATTACATTACTAAATTAGTTACTTATCTTTAATTTCTATTGCTGGTTGGCCACCTCTTCTATAAAATAAAATAATTGCTAATCGATGAATTGAAATAGTTTGATTGATGAATGATCACTGTTAGACATAATTTATTGTTAAACGAATCAAGCTGCATTTACATATCTTGCGAGTTCCATTGAATATAAAATAATAATATTATCTAAGGCAGTAGTAAGAAATACATGGAGTGCCAACATGCGACTCTCACCAAGAATGTTATTACAAAAATGGCTCTCACCTTACGAGATTAAAATATTGTGGAATGAGAATTAGAAGCAAGACAAAGGTAGGAAATTACCATTACAAGCTCTACGTTCAAGTGGAACTATGCTGGGCATTTAGTATGACTTACAGACGATGCTTGGAATTGAATTGCATCCTTGGTTGGGGAAAACAAGGGTGTTCGTCCAATGGGCTGATGGCCGAGAGAGAGAACTACCGGCTTTTGGCGAGGGATAGTAACAAATCCAACAATACGCAAAATTATAGGACAAATTTGAGAGAATTCTTTAAAACATCGTAATTAATACAATTTAAAAAAAAAAACAACAATATTATATCGCAGATAAAAAGTCAGGTTGTTTAACTTATTAAAATTAGTGGAATTGATGAAACATTTATAAATTATTAATTTGAAATCATCGATATATAATAATAACAGATTAGCCTTCTCATACCTAACTTCAATCTAAATATAACACCACCTAAGAACAATTTTATAATACAACTCCCCATTGAATTCTGACGCCTCGCTTTCAAAGCCAAGATAAAATGCAGGTTCCCTACAATATAAAACAGAGCAAGTTTAATAATTACTCATGTTGTAATTCAACTCATGTTGTAATTTTATCGGCCAATAGCAAGACTGAAAGCCACAGCATGAAGATGAACTTAACAACCAAACTTGATGTAAACTTACTAAACACGCTTCCAAAAAAGTATCAGCGAAGATTGTTTATTTTGTGGAAAAAGTTTTGTCGTAATTGTTGCATGATGTAGTTGTTTGCTAGAAAAAATATACAAGATTTTTATCAATTGTTACTTTAATTGATACTACCCCTCGAAGCTATCGATAAGGTATATATATATTTTTAAATATTCATATAGCTGGATAAATTATTAATGATAAAGTTCACGAGAGCCCCTACCTAAAAATATTGCTAACAGCCTAAAATTCGAGTTTGAAAAATGATCTTCACAAAGCTCTATTGAGCGTTGGGACGAACTTGGTGGATGACAAATTTGCTCCGTGCAGACCAACAAAAGGTAAAAAGATACTTCTTCCGATCTTTCGGCTGCGGGATAATTCACTTTCTTTTTGATAAGATGTTTTCTGAAACCAAATTTTTGGTTTCATTGTTAATTTTAAGGTTCATATGCCCCGTCTAGATAATGCTTGGTGATACATATTTCATTTCTGTCAGTGATTATCATTGCTGCTAATTGTCAACTTCATGCCATTATAAACAAACACATGTATACATGGATGTCCATTAAGAGAAGCATTTTTAATTAACTTGATCAGATAATTAATTGATTGTAATGGCGTTGTTCACAAGACTAGTGGAATTTGTAATTTGAGTGTTGAAATTTTCTTAAATATTATTATATTTACGATCATATATTTCTAAATAAGCACCAACAATTAAATTAAACTAATTAACCAACATACCATTTAGACAGGGAGGATAAAATTCTATCTTTTCTCTCTCTGTCCTGGCAAACACTTCTTGCTTAAAAATCTATTCACACACACTTGTCTTTTATTCAGACTCTTGACCTGACTCGACTAGTCATTCATTCACTTAATCGTGCCATGTTTTTTTCTGGAAAGTCCCCCACCTCTTCTATAATTCATTTGCACAGATGACAGTCCTTTCTCCATCCATTCTCTCTGCATGTTTAAATCATCTAAGTTTCTTAAACTTGTTCCTTACACTTACATCGGCTTTGCATTATTTTTTTTAACATAACACAATCAGTCTGTTTTCATCCTGGTATCAGAAAGTTGGCATAGCTTCCTTTTTCTATGTGAATACCGCACAAGTGTCCTAACTGTCTGAAGCCAGTGGGACTATCCCACATTGGGGATGTTGTGAGGCTGAAGGTAGTGGGGAGGGTAAAGATATTGGGAAAAGGAAGGTTGGGAAGTATGTCCTTTGACAACATTTTACTGGCGACAAGTGGATTTTCTGCAATCATTCTTCTGTTAATATCCTTATCAGCCCTATGTTTTTCACAAACATATTTTATTTTGTGTAATTCCAAAAAAGGAAAAAAAAAGAGAAGAAATATTGGTGACTTGATTGGGACTTTCAAAATTTTATCTGGACTTTATAGTTGCCCTGGCATCCAAGAAATCATCACCACCTACAAAAATATAAATCTCCGTGGAGACTAAAATAGAGTAGTGGATGCATGGAACAAATACAATTACTACAATACGTCATCAATGATACTAATATAAACCAATTTAAAACTCGCTTGGTTTCTTATTTGGATGTTGGTTCTACTGCGGACGATGTATCCAATGACAGCGACACCACGGACGACAAGGTCTTTGTTTGACAAAAGTTTGTGCACAAAACATCACACACGCTCCTTCTTCTGATGCAAAACCAGCAGCCTATTTCAATTTATTTTTCACCTCGTTACTTATTGAAAATATTGTCAAAGAAACCAATTGTTATGCTACACAATCATTGAACACAGGAAATTTTAAACCAAATTCACAGGCAAAAAAGTGGACACCAACTAATGAATGAAATAAAAGCATTAATTGCCGTCTCATTGGAAATGGGGGTAACAAGATGAGCCACCATTTTTTCTTATCGGAAAAGGGATTTCAGTGATATAAGGAGATCCAACCTCATATACGCTCTCTGTAAAAAGGAACTAAACGAACTTTGCGTGAGAAAACACGATTGTGAGCTACATAATACAACGTAGTTGTAAATGTGCAGTTTTTTTTATTAGAGCATAAAATAACATTTTTTACTTGTTTAATTTGAAAAATAATCATTAAAATTTGTTGATATTTGTCCAAGTTATTGCATTTTGATTCAATACCATACTTTTTTATCTAAAAACTGTAGCAATTTACATAAATACTTGCAAAATAAGCATAGCACTTAAACAGCAAGATTATAAAATAATACAAATATTACAAAGCAAAAGTTCAAGTTTTTTTTATAATGTATTAGAGCAAAATATGGTAATAAATTCAAGAACAGTTTAGTTTAACATTGGAGAGAACTATGCAATAAAATTTAACACAAATAAAACTACAATCCAATTTTCAGATAAATATACATGACCATGAATTACCAGAGCAGAAAGTACGTTCCAAAACCATTTATATTAATTGTTAACCCTTCAGTACTTTCATCACATTTGTTCAGTTTGCAATGTTTTATGTGCATTTCAAATGCGCTATACGCACTTTATTTCTTAAATTTCCGTAAAAAAATACAGTTTTAGAAATTAGATCAAATTATCTATCTGGTGTATGCATTTAAAATAAACATTACTATTTCAAAATAATAAAATTTTAATATCAAACGTGAAAAATGTTGTCAAAGACGCTAACCACATTTTTACTTGAATTTTTACTCCAAGCATAGAAAAATTGAAAAAACTCGACATTTTAAAAACACATACGTTTTGATTGGGGAATTTGTAAGAAAACTGTACCTTCACTTTTATCTTGTTCATATAATAAGAAATGAGAAATAATATTTAAAGTTAAATCGATTGTTACGATAGCGGCGCGAAATATGAATTATTCATTTTGGCTATTTTTAGGATTTTATTAATGGATTCCAGAATAAATATTTGAGACAAACTGGAAAGAATTATTATTTTTCTTTCTAACATCAAAAAAATTACGTATTTCCGTATGATAAAAAAAAAGATAAAAATACTTGACCATATATGACCCTCAAATGCTGGAGGGGTTAATCAATACTGGGCACACCAGATAACAAATAATACATTCTAACACCGTTTATAACAGATTTGCATTTAGGTACTTATCTACGGTGGCAACGAATGTCAAAGTTAATTAATCATTCTGTCGCAATATTCATCCAGCTGTTAATAAATCACTCTAGTCTAGTCTCGAGTCTAATTTATGCAAATATGAATATCGAATTTTGTAATGCAATACCGCAAATACCTACAAAATAAATCAAATCGTTCAGGAGAGGTTCTATAGAAAGAGAAAACCATTTCATTTTATGAATTTGCCAATTTTAACTGTTTTTTTTTTCTTATTGAACAATAGAAAAATAAGGAACAAACAGTATGACATCTTATCTCATTTGTATACAGTCAAGTGGGCATTTCAAAGCTCTATAAGCTCATGATGGAAACCACGTTAAGAGCTGAAAATAGTCGCTTTGACCCAGAACTTTTACACTTACAAAAGGTGTGCAAATTTCGTGATTCCTGTGCCCACCATTCCAGTTTTAAACCGCTTCAGAAAATCAAATTTCATCTTTAAGTTGAGATTAATTTTAAGGCCATATTTTCAGTGTACTTAATTAAATTTCTCTTGACAGAAAAATAAAAAGTATAACTTTTGTTTTTATGGACAACATTTGCATTTGTGGATTAGACAACACAACAATTTGTGGAATTAGACATCTTACGGTGGTTGAAAATGACGCTGTATAAATGACTAGTCCAAGCATTATAATTTTTTGTTTTTTTTTTTTTATTATAATTATTATTTAATTTTTGATTTGATAGGAGAGCAAAGATTATACACAGATTTAGGAAACAATACAATATAATTGGAAGTATAAGGATAATAAAATGAGAATTTCAAGATGATATAGCTAAGAAACAATTTCCTAGATCTATTCAGAATGATGCATTCAAAAGCAATTATCAATGCCCTGCAATATTCATACAGACTGTAGTCAATATTTACATTGAACACAAAGCAAAATTAATGCTGCCGGCTTTATGGAGGAATGGCTAAATGTAATATGATGTTATTGTTCTTCTAATTCTTCATTGCAGTTCAACTCATGTGTTCCCTGCACTCTCCGCAGACGTTATGGCAACCACTTTGACTGGTACACCAGTGGTGCAGCCATTGGCGTTGTGATGTTTGATTTCATAACTTAATGATTATTTAATTATTTTAATGAGACTATCTAAAGTGCAGTTAGATGGTCTAAACCCAAACCAATATGGTTAGAAACTCACTGAGGGGGCTAAGGGCACTGCCAACGACACAAACGCAGCTAGCTGTAGGAAGTGAAAATTGCCAATAGCAATGAAGAAACATCAATTTGTCTATGGTGGAAATGTCTCTCCTTGATGAGAAGAAAACTCATATCAGGAGAGTCACATTGTCGAACTAGGAGAGTCTGGGCTACTGTGGGAATAAGGTGAAACATGGGAGATACCACAATGGCCAATATGGCCTGAGGGCTGACTGTCTCCGAAGCAATAATAATATTAATAAACATAAAATATAGAGAAATCATAAGTTTCATTCAAATTGTGGTCGGAACCTTTGCTTTCATAGAGATGAACATTTTAATTTTTCTGTGGTTAACTTATAGATTTGAATATAAAGCGAGGTGTTAACAAGTTAACCAAAATCAAAAAGTTGACTCTACGGGTAATAGTTTTTGCTCACAAAACAGAAAAAATTAGCATGAGGGGTTAAAAAGATTTTCAATTCATTTATCCATCAGCGTTTATTCAGCAGCTTATGATATAAATTAATAATATTGGTGAATTAGTTCTTATTTACCAAGCAGCGAGTTCTGTCATATTTATAGGATGCTTCAAATGATTGTGTTCTTCTGTACTTGAAGCTCTCAAACACAGATTTATGTAAAATTAGTTCACTTAATTACCATTATAAGGATGAACTACCTCCTTCTGAAACAGAAAATTATTACCATTTTTATAAATGTATTTATAATCTATAACAAATAATTTGAATATTAATTGAACAAGCCATAATTATTTTAATATTTAAATATTTTTACCGATTTTCTACATAGAAAATTTTGGTAAGGAATATGTGAGAGCAAATAACAAGAAACACAGCTCATCAAACTTACTAACAGTTATAAATTAATGTGAATGTGGGTTAAAACTGAAGTTTGCTTCATTTGTGTTATCAACAGTTTGAATTATCACACAATAATTGCACACAAACTTATCAACTTTCACAAAAATAAGTCTAAATTCTCTATTGCGACATAAAATGAAGCAATAAACTTGAGTGCCTGTCAAATTAATTTAAATCACATTGGAGAATGTCAAGACATTTGCTATTGTTAGAAAACAATGCTTAGATTGTATAGTAAATACTTTTATATTGTTTTACTATTTGTATATAAAAGAAATTCGGAACATCATGAAGAAAATGACAGGAAAAACTAGATCAGGTATTCAAGATCAATGTTTTGACATTGAAAATTCGAGAAACATTGGGGGAAAACATTTCCGTTTATCCAACCTTGACCTATTTTCGTTAAATATTCGTGGTAATAATAGTTTGAAACGAAATAATACATTTCTCAAACATCATATGTCAAGTGGAGACGAGATGCGTACATTCAATTCATATAAAAAACAATGGAAAAATAATCGATAAATATGTTTAAAAACTTGCAACGCTCTAGTGAATTAAATTCAGAAGACATGTAATATTTGACATTGTTTATTGTTTTCGAGATTAAACACGCAAAGCAGCAAATCTTTATTCACAACATACATTTTTATAATTATAGCGAATCCACGAGAGCAGTTATTATTATTATATATTATACCTCACTAAAAACTTTTAAAATATTCAAGAGGGTGAGTTTTAACACGTCACACTTACACTGTATAACCTTTTTATAAACAAAATCAAATTAAAACGAGAGAATATTTTCAGCGAGAATTTTACAGACGTTATCAGACAACTGATTTCACTGATTTTATTCAATACAGCTGTTTTCAGTGTTTTTAGAAATAATACATTTTGCCACAGAAAATTATTAGAAAAAAAAGAAGATTTATATTTTAATTTTGGGAAAACATGATATTGTTAACTGGCAACTTTACAGTAAACAAAGGAAAGTAACTCGTGATGATACACTTCAAAAAAAGATACCACTGAAAAAGATTACAGTTATTTTAGGAAAGTATTGTTTTACTGTTCGACAGACCGATTGTCGTCTATAATGCACAAACGCAATGTTTGTTCTACGGTTATTTCAATGGAGGTCGAAGGAGCTAGCAGCTTTAATCACCTTTGTACCGATGGACGTATGTGAAACTCGAAGGAGAAGTGGAACACCCGTTCACAGTTAATGTTAGCTGTATGAGAACAGATCGTTTCAGACTCATTTTTGTGTATGTCAGCTAGTGTCTGATTTTCCTCCTTCATATAATCTGGGCTTTTTCGAAGACACGCATTTGTAAATACCTTCCTACAGCCACTACATTAGCCGGCTCAACGCCCAATCGGGTGTTTGATAGAGTTCTCCTGTCTTTATACTGTGCAGATAGGGGCAGTTTGATAGAGTTCTCCTGTCTTTATACTGTGCAGATAGGGACAGTTCTACTGTCTTTATACTGTGCAAATAGGGGCGCTCTCGTGAGATGTATCATAAAAAAAATAATGAACCTTGATGATGTTACTAACGAAATTCGAAAAAATTAATTTGTCTTTCTCTATATATTACTCACAAGTTTTTAAGCTGGGACTTAGTATTTATTACTTACAGGTATTTTTAATAGGTACTTTTAACAGGTATTTTTGATAGGTATTTTTAATAGATACTTTTAATAGATACTTTTAATAGGTACTGTATAATTTTCAGGGTAATTATGTACCACTAGTGACATCTATGAAAGCTAAATTATATTATTTATGAAAGGTTCGCGCCTCTGCTAATTGCTTGATTAAATTCTGTCAGCAAAGACGATCTCTGTTTTGCGGCCTATTGAATTTGAATGTCAACAGTCTTTAGTCAGGTTATAAAAAGGTGGTCTTTGCTTAAAAACACCGCTCTTATTCATAAACAATCAAAGGTTTCACCTCTCCGAAATAACTACGGGAACTAGTACCTGTACCCAGAGTAGTTATTAAAAAGTGCTTAATCATACCTGTGAAATTGGAAGTTTATTGTCAAATAAAAAGTGATTCAGTTTAACTCTCAAGAATCTGAGCTATTATTCTAAGGACCCCAATTTATAACAGGTACTTTTGAGAGATATTTTTAATTGGTACCACTAACAAGTATTTTTTAGGTATTTTTAATAGGTACTTTTTGTAGGTATTTTTAATCGGTATTTTAAGTAGGTAATTTTTATAGGTATCTTTCGTACCCGTAGTCACTGTACCTAGCAACAATAAAAAGTAACGATAAAAGCACCAGAGAACACGAAAAAAATGTGGGGAATTTTTAGACAGGGAATTTCGTAGCTACCCCCTCTCCCCCCCATGGAAATTATAAATCTATTTTTTTTTGTGGGGAATTATCTTTCACAGAATTGTGGGGGAGAATTTTTTTTTATTTTTTTATAGTGAATACCTCACAAGAGTCCCAACTGCTCCCGTCTGGAGCCAGTGAGACTATGGCATCCCCAATTGGGGGATGTTGTGAGGCTGAAGGTAAGTGGGGAAGGGAAAGAGGAAGGTGGGGAAGTACCTGGCTATTCAGATCTAGTCACTAAACACGGCTAAAGCCATTTGGAGCAACGTTTCAATTCTGAATGGTGGTCTTACACCAGGGCGATACTGGTAGTATCTTCCACTCTGGAACGTGCCGCAAATATACTATATATTATTTCAATTAATTAATTGTGAAATAACACAAATTAATCAAATAAAATTTATTTGCGCACGCCGGGTTTGAACCCGCGACCTTCGGAATGGCAGTCCAATGCGTTACCACTGGACTATGCCGGCCGGCCCTATGAGAATAGTTGTGGGCAGAAATAACTGAGTACAGTTACAAATTACTTATTATTAATTAATTCTCAAGTTGGTATAAAATACTTATTTATTATTATGAGTATTTTGTAACCGGTATTTTTTGTATCTGTACTCACTGTACCCAGTAACGAAAAGTACTCACATTGTGAGTCTCACAGGTCCCTGGTCGCACTCAGACACGCTGTGAGTGGTTTATTTATGGTCGCGCTGGTCTCTGCTAGCGATGGGCGGAATCGATGAATCATCGATGGTTTACTCGATCTCTTTTACCATTCAAAATATCTCGATTCATTGTCAGAATTAATTCGAATGCAACTCCGAGACAATCGTTTTGAAACGTCATCGAAAGTCGTCGCTGTGATTGGTCAGAAATAATCGATGCCAGCCAAGCGTTGTGATTGGTCAGAATTAATTCGAATGCAACTCCGAGACAATCGTTTTGAAACGTCATCGATAGTCGTCGCTGTGATTGGTCAGAAATAATCGATGCCAGCCAAGCGTTGTGATTGGTCAGAATTAATTCGAATGCACGGTCCGAAATAATCGTTTTCAAATGTCATCGAAAGTGGAATCGAGACAATCGCTCTGAAATGTCAGAAATCATTCGAATGTTTAGTCCGAGATAATCGTTTTCAAACTGTCAGAATTCGTTCGAAAACGCAAATCGATTCTCACATTCGAGAGGTTATATTTCGAGATGTCAAAATACCTCAGATTGCTTGACAAACGAAGTACATTGTTGGCTGCCTACTGAAGCATGTTGATGTTATAATCAACCTCGTGTGTGAATTGTAAATTATGAATTAATACTTTTAGGTGACGATTTACGTTTCCAGTAGGTATAGTTTATGTGTAAAAGATTTTCATGGTGATAGTTTTTCACAATTGAAGGTTTAATACCCACCTATGTTATTTTTAGGTTATGTATCATCTATTCGGGACATTCGGGTAGTGTATATTTAAAATAAAATAAACCAATAACTTAGCAAACACCATTTTTATATTTAATGCTGATCGGGTTTCACTACAACCGTAGCTTCTTCGGGCAGTATAAAATATTCAGTATATATTAAACTCATCAAGTGACATGTGTTCGTTCATATAAACATAATATATCTGCTACCTATGCTACGAACAAATATATTTAATTTATTTTAAATTAACATGAATGAAACTAACATCGGTGTCTCTTACTTAGTAATTAAAATGAAACGCTTTCTGCAGTAAAATAACTTTATTTACTTAATAATAATTTGTGAATTGCATACAAATTACAAATTAATGAATGGTTTGTTTTGGGTTCTAGTAGGCGCCTACAACGTACATGAGATTTAGAGGTTATTTTTAACAAAACGGCATATAATTATTATCTTATTAAAGAGGTACATTATAAATGGGAATTTGTACCTACTGGCTACACTAAGTAGCTATTCAGCAGGAGCTTACAATATTATATAAAACAGATATCAAAGTACAGCAAATGAAAATTACAGCACAATAATAATGTACATAAAAATATTTTTCTTTGTACTTAAAAAACTTGTATAATAATTTATTTTAATTGTACGTATGTAGATATTCGAATCTTATTAATTATTTATAAAAATGTTAATTGCATATGCATACATATTTGAAATTCGTGGCTAACAGGAATAAGACTAATGTTGCTAGCAGACAACAAGAGAATCATTGCCAGGAATGAAAATTAGTGATTGAAATTTCGCTAGTACCTGCTTACCAAAAATATTGCCATACTAATAAAAATAAATTACAACCGGAATATGCAAACAATTTTTTTTACGATAGGAATAGTCTTGATATTCGAGTTTCTATTTTCGAATCCTACCCCCCCCCCCCCTGACGGAAAAATTTTTGCCCCTGTCCGTAGCTATTGCTCCCGCACTCAGAGCGATTCATTCGAATGGATCATTCGATTCTTTTGATGTTTCGGTTAAAAAAAATCGATTATATAAATATTTCGATCATTCCCATCACTATATGAAAGAGAAAAGAGAGCAGAGAGTCTCTGCTCTCTTTTCTCTTTCATATTCCTGTATATTTGTCTATGGAATCCACCGGTGTTTTGAGTTTTGACGTTTCGCGCAAAGTTGTAGTTCGTTCGATCTCGTAAAAATATTATTCTATTTATATTTCTGTTCAATGACATTTTTATAATATATTCAGGCGTCTCGTATTAACTAACCATGTTACCATCGAGTCATAAGACCGTGTTTGTCTTGGATCATACACCATATTTTGGAATTTCGTCAGAGAACCACATAGAATTTGATTTGTCCAAGTCAAGGGGTCCAGGATATGTTCCTTTGCCGCCAATATCTAAATCTCTCTGGACCTGCAGCGTGGAAGCCGCTGTAGAATATTGTCGAATAGTTTGGGATCTTTTCCCTCAGGGAAAACTGGTATTTAATTTATAACCCAATTTGATTATACCATTTTATCTAATACATCTTTGGTTATACAAATAACACTATCTTTAAATTATTTCCTTGCCTTTTGTTATTTTAGGTGAGATTTGTTGTCAGTGATACGGCTGCGCACATTTTAAATACATGGAATCCCGTACAACAAAATTTAACACACGTAAGTTTAAGTGTTCAATTTCGTATTGTTACCAATTATATTTTATAAACCCGAATTTCAATTCGTAAATGATTAACGCCATCAGATTATCGGATCGGACGAACCGAATACAAGTCCGATTCTCGTGACCGATTTTTTGTGGTCTCAGTCGTTTCCGATCTGTCTAGCGAAAAACTACAATCTGAACAAAATATAATCTGTGGCGCAATTTATTTATTTATAGACATCCTCCCAGGCCTAGTCCTATTACCTTTATGGTAGTACCTTAACCCCTACGTTAGATAGGCATTGATACATTGTTATCAAGTTTAATTTTTAGAACTCCATTTTAATTTAAAGTTATATTTTATATACCTATTCAATAATATTATTATTCAATTTACAAATAAATATTTGTTTCGCCATAAAATAATATCATGTGTAAAAATAATTAAACAGCAAAACATTTTTTTTTGTAAATTGAATAATGATATTATTGCATACACAATACGTGCATTGTTACTTTTGTACTGCACTGATTAGTAGTTAGGTTTCAATATCCATTTGTAAACTTACGATTCAGAAGAAAAAGTCGTACGTGAATTTAAAAAATTGGCAGTGCGCGCCCTCACACAATTAGAGGCACCCTTTCCATGTCGGCCGTCCTATCTGATAGTCCATCGCAGGGGTTCCCAACCTTTTTGTACTCTAGAGCACATTCTAAAATATCGGTAGGGTGGCGGGCACCTCCTATTTTTAATCGACAAACTCGGGGCAGCAATCGCAATCAAAATGACAACAACACGGTTCCAGGCGGGGAATGCTATTTGCACATCACTCCTTGTACACGCCGAAAACCCGAAGTGAGCCGATGATCGCCGAACCGATCTGGACAGTACGAGCATGTGACTACTGTCAGTTTGACTGTCGGAGCCATGCTTATTGCTTTCACTGACAAACAGAGCTGGTAGAGTCATGTGCCATGTGTTTTGGCGCCTTCGGCTCAGTTCACTTCACTTCGTTCACTTCGGGTTTTCTGCGTGTACAAGGAGTGATGTGCAAATAGAACTCTCCGTTCCAGGCTAAAGTGAAGAGTGCAGTCTAGCTCGCCGCTAGACAGGTTGCGACAAGTACTGTCAGCAAAGGAACCACTCATACATACAATATCGCACACATACAAACGTATTTAATAAACCTAGGCACTCAAAAAATTCAAACTCTAACAAATAAATAAAAATAATTCACATTTTCAATTAATGTATTTGAAAAAATTATTTCACTATCGAATAGTGGCGGGCACATACGAATCGTTCCGCGGGCTCCATGGCGCCCGCGGGCCCGGGGTTGGGAACCCCTGGTCTATCGGATGGAAAAATCGGACATGTATTCCCGTCCTTACGCTTTTAAATATTATAAGTGTTTATCTACAGAGTGACTATATTTGTATTTTACCATCTCTGTAATGGTTGGTAATACTTCGTGCAGTTCATAAAGGCTGAAAAGCTGTGCCAACCCTAATTAAAACATACCATAAGAGAAAAATAAACAAATGCGACAAATTTTCAATCAAGATTAATTTTTTCCATGAATTTGATAAGGTACTTGCATAATAATTTATTCAGTCTGTCTCAACAATTAGCGAAATTTACAACTTGAACCAAAAAATTCACTGGTAATATAATAATTCTAAATGTGCCGACATTAAATTTTTTCCATCCGTCAGCTGATTCTATTTTCGTAAAATATACTCCATTTTTGATGATTTTACCGGAAAATGTGTTTATATGTTGATAAAAATAGGGTGTAGTCGATGAAGATCTTTCTCCAAAATAGTGCAGAGAAATAATTTTATTTTATTTTGTCTATTGGCAATGGCAGCACGCAAGAGGTTAACCCTTCAGGCCTTTCAAGTTCTATTATTAAAAATAAACATATAATTTTTGATATATAAAAATATAGAAATCAAATATAAAAATGGCCCACCGTTTTTTCGTCTAAACACTGAACTGAAATTACTAATAACAAAAAAAACACATATTTTATTAGATAAATATATTATGAACATTACTGCCACCTAACCTTTTTATCGTTACATATAAAAATTATTTATAAAAAAAACACAAAAATCATAAATTTTTTTCATATTGCAGTCGAAACCTTCAGTTTCACGGGAGTGCACATTTTAATTCTGTGTTATTATATACTATGATATTCTTAAGTGTTTTCTCTTTCTAACATTGTTTAGATCATATTTCTCACTACAACAGTAAGGGAGACAAAACAATTTCTATGAGAACACAATGAGCTGTTCCCAAAAACGAACAAATTGACTCTACCAGTATTAACTGTTTGTTCACAAAACCAAACAATTTTTTTTCTTTTTTTTTTTTTTCTTGCTAGAGCAATCCTGATGAGTTACAAAACTCATTGCAGGACAAGAGGAACTTACAATACATAGGTGGGAGTTAATAGGTACAATTTTACATTGGTATTTTCATATCAAAATTATAAGTTTCACATGCAAAACAGTACGAACATAGAAAAATAATCAAAATTATGAGTTTCACATTCAAAACATTACAAAAATAGTAAAAGGGACGTTAAGTAGAACAAACAAGAAGAAACAGACAGGAATATACACATAAGCACAAAGCCAAGGTAGGAATTTACAAGAAGGTACTTACCAACTAATACATTGGTAAAAATAGATTATGCTTGATTACAAATACAGGGGATAGGAAAGGAGACAGAAAGAAACAAGATAAAATACAACACGACAAGAATTACTTATTTTCGTTTTTATATGTTTTTAAGAAATAGTCTTTTAAAGCCTTACTTTGAATTTTTTGTATATGCTGGCTGCTTTTATACATATCTGAAAGAGAGTTATAGAGTGTGTAGGCAATATAGTCAAGAGATTTTATCCCAAATTTTGTAGTGTGTTAGAGGAATGCGGATTTTGTTGTTATTCTGAGTATTGTGGTTGTGGATGTCTTGATTGTAAAGTAGCTTGATGTTAGTGTGGGTTGATTGTTGGGTAATTTGTAGGACAGTGGTCGTGATTTCATGTTTCGGAAGGACTGTGATTGGAAGGATACGGGAAATTGAATACATGTCCTTGACATGTGCGTCCCAATCAGCCTGAGGGGTTATAAACCTAAATAAGTACTCGTTAAAAAATAAAATATTTTCTATGCAGATACTAAATGCCATGTGCCTCATGGGGGTACCGGGTTCGGTAAACTCCAACGGACCCGGGGGCCCTTCTGTGGTGCCGGGGCTGCGAGCCGCTGTGGAGGCATTGGCGGAGCCCTCACCCCAACAGCAGGCACGACAACACAAGGAGCCCCAGACGCTAAACAGGTAATACAATCAAAGTTAATTAAACAGTTAATTTTTTTTTAAATATTTATTTAGCTATAAAATTTTACATTTTCAATCTAGTACAATTCTGTTAACCGATTTTGATATAACATGGTAATATTCATTCTGTTTGGAATCCTCGACTTTTCAAACCTTTGTGCATACTCTACCCACTAATTGTGCATGAATAAAAAATAATAATATGATTTCTTAAATAATTGCATGTTCACTGTGTGGCATCATATTAATTTAAATAAAATAAATCACTTTCAACTTTACTAAAGAAAAACCACTTTCGTTAAACAGTGTTTTTGTTACACACTGTACAAAAAATTTGAAAGTTAAGATTCGAGTTGGTATCAGTAAAAAAATATGTTTAACTCTGTTTTTTAAATTTTGCAACAATGTTTTTTTGCGACTTCATGCATGCGCATTATAATATTATTCAAGCGTGAAAGCCGCGGTTGACAGCTGTTTTTATGTCTTCTTGAAAATCTTCACAGATATTCGTGTAATACAACACATTTACAACTTATTTGTGTTATTTTTAGACAAATAATTATATAATAATAGCATTTGTGAAATCTATTTTCATGTTATATCATAAAGTTAGGTTAAAACGGTTATAGCAGTATTCAAATTGAATTTTATGGTGTATATTTTTATAAGAACTTCCAGTGCACTTGTTGGTAACCATTTTTTTTTGCATGAACGAGATGATAAGTGAGGTGACATTTTTCTTGCAAACTCCCTAAATAAAATGACTGTATTTTTTTAACTTTGTATTCTTTGAAATTTTGCAACGTTTTGATCAAAAATGTTTGTGGAAAGCCTTTTTCTTTAAATTTTATCATTTTTAAAATTAAAATATTGAACGTTTTAAGTATTAAAGTATATTTCGAATACAAAAATCTAATAGGTAATTTTATCTAGTTTCTAAAATGGTATTCGATTTTATGACATTTTCAATATGAAGAGTTATATATATATGTATATAGAACAAATAAAATACCTTGGAAAAATTCCGAAATTCAATGAGAAATTATTATCATTTCAAGTTTATACAATGGATAATCAACCCCCTATGACTGGATAAGCAATGTAATCTTCATGAACAATTTTATGTCAGTTTCTATTTTACTTATCATTTAGTAAGGTTTTACATACACGGTCGTTTATCAATTGATTAAAATTTTCACCAATTTTTTTAGTAAGAATGTTTGTGTGCACCACTATTTAATCAAAATAAATTACTTGTTTCAAAACCAATTCTTCATCCTCATAAACATATGATGAAAATTAATAAGAATAGACAAATAAATTCAGAAAAAATATTACAGGTATAAAAAAATAATTACATAAAATTATTTTTATATAGCTAGTTATTATATTTATGTGAAAAAAACTTTTATAAATGAACACAACAGAATCAAGGATGTAAGATGTATTAAGATGACTAAATAATAATAAATAAATTATTATGAATGTAGGTATTAACCCATTGGCCTCCGAATTGTTTTGTACCGAAGTTTTTAATCTGCAGTGGTGTACTAAATCTTACATAACTTTTAAACTAAACATACAAACGAAACAATTTTTTTAAATTTACTCGTTCATTGAATTAAGGTATGCAAAAAATATATGCAGTTTTTTAAAAAATAATAATAATATGATTAAACGAGGATATAAAAATATTTTTTTTCATAAAACCCATTTTTTTTTCTTTTTTTTTATAATTAGATTAAGAAAAGTTTTACATTAATCATACTTATGACCATAATATATTTTATTTCAATTTGGGCTGATGTTAGCCGCCCACCACGCATTTTACGAACAAGCTTGTCAATTCCCGAACCACACGCTATTTAAAAAAAAATTCAATGACGCTGAAATATAACAAAATTTCAATCGTAAATATCAGGAAAAAACTGTACCAACGGAGTCCTGCCAATTACTACGAAATGAATGCTTAATTATCTACAGAGCGATTGGCATTTAAAATTTTAAACACAGATGTCAATAATGTATCCCTTTTTCGTTTTTAAGCCGACGACACCAGACCCGCCAGGATGGCGTCGTTTGAGGCCAATGGGTTAATGTGAAAATAATTTTTTTAGATAATATTAATTTTAAAAAAAGAAAAAAATTGAAATTAGAAAAAGTGTTAATAACTAAATAATTTTTTTAAATAACATCAGTTATATATATATTTTCACATTACTATATATGTATTCATAATAATTTATCTAATAACTATATTAATAAAATAATAAATCTTCCATTTTCCTATATACTGTGTACTATATACATTTAACATAATAATCTGTAGAACTTAAAACCCAGTGTAAAAACTTTTTTAGATTAAACGTAACATATGTTATAATCTAAACGTTCGTAGATGGAGTTATTTTAATTATTTTATGTATGTAGTACACTTTTTACAAGTTATACTTTAAAATATTAAGACTATTAAAATATTAAGAATTATTTATTTGTGCCCTTACATACGCAATATGAATATGAATAAATAGTTTTGTCTGTATAAAACATCAATTCTCTCAAGAAAGGCATACAAATACAATATTGTGTCAGTGTTTTTTCATAAAATAATTAAATTAACGACATGTATGAATGCTTAGATTATAACGCACATTACGTTTACCCCTAAGTGTAGTGAATGGAAGGTGGTTTTTATTTGTTTATTTGTTTTTATAGATGTCGAATCATCTGTGTGACAAGCGCCCGAGATGATGCGTCAATGAGAAGCCTCGTTGATATTGTACAAACTGTTTTGCTGCAGCAGAACAAAACACAAATTACTCCGTGAGTATTCTAAGCTTTATGATTTTATTGTGAAAAACATTAATGGAAACTAATTGGAAATTTTCAAATACTTGTTAACCTTATGGGAATGTTGCATATCTACTGTGGTTTGATAAAACCCAGGGCGGTATAACTCCGATCAAAAATTGGAACCGAAATATTGTGATGTCATATGATTGCCTAACTATATCCACAAATGAAAAACTCTAAAAGTCTATGGAATAAACTTTCAGAGTTTTTCATTGGTGTATAGTACAATAAGTAGGCTCCGAATGAAAATTTTACTGTCTATATATTGGCATATCTATGGTTGTTTAGGACCAATTTGTTTCATACAAAAACCTCGAAGATATCGATCTAGTGAGTGGTTTATTTATGGTAAAACCCTTCAAGCCACAAAATGCAAACTTTACAGGAGACGATAAAAATGAATACATAGTTACAAATTCATAAAACTAATTAAGTCTTGGAAGTTTATAAATGAAAGTGGTGCTTCGCTTTTCAATTTTTTTTTGTAAAATATTGCAATTCTATTTATAATTGAGTAATTTTATCCATGGTTTTTACAAAATAACTAAAATAAAAATTTTATACTCATAATTTGTAATATTCTCATAAAATGATTTACCAAAACACAGTAAATAATGTGTGATTCTTCGGCGGCTGTCACATATGTGATTCATGAAATTTCATGCCTTTTAAGAATGAAGATGATTTACCTACCTGCATTATTAAATGTAATTTTTACTTTCAGTTCATTTAACCTGTGGCTTTTCTAAGGTACAAGCTAGTGTTTGAATACACAACATGTATTTTTTTTAAATGATTAATTTCTAGAATTTAATGATTAATTTCTAGAATGATCCGGATAAATCACTGCCATTTGGTAATCATAAATGTGTTCCCAGCCAATTTGGAGTCACAAGTAAGCAGCCAGCCTATAAGAGAGGTAAATATAATTATTTGGGAACCAAAATTTTAATTTTATTTACTTTTTTTTAAAACTTAAATGCCCTTCTCGCTGAAAGCTGTTATCCACAAGTGCTTCTTCGTCACCTGAAATTAAATCTTAATTACACATTGAAGTTTAATATCGTACATTATGCATATTATCCTTCAACATGCCAAGATGAAAACAAGACTTATGACCATGAGGGGTCACTGAGATACCCCACGCATTTTATCATTATAAGAGTAACGGCTGTTGTTCCCAATCCTACTGATCAACTGTTGAACGGAAATTTTGGCTCAACATTCCTCAAATGCACAATTACGCTTTTCCCAATGCAACTCTCCTACCAAGCTAGAGGAACCAAACAGCTGGATTAACCTCTGGCTCAGTAAAAGGGTTAGTTATAAAAAGTGTCAACAGAGTTAAAAATGACCGCAAAATGTCGAACGTCATTTGGTTGACGCATTCTTTTTCGTATTGCATATTGCCAATTTTATTAATATTTTTAGTATCAAATTAATATGGACAGTGAAGATACGAACGTAATGCATGATAATATCGAGTTACACAGGCAGTGACAGCCAAAACATTGGATGACAACAATCGATTGTCAAAAATGCTGTTTCGAATGCCGGATGATGTTGTAAATTCCATAATATTAATTTTCCCATTCTGCGTGAAGTTCTTACTACTTTTTGTTTTTTTATTTTGTCCAAGTTGCTTAGTTTCATGTTACCATCAAATAGAATAGAGAGACAAGAATATTATAGAGGATGGAATAGAGGGAGACAAAATATTATAGGATGGGTAGGTAAGAGGTGGGAGTAAACTCTTTCAGCGGAGGTTATCGGAATAAATTTAAAATGGGACTATTAGTTATTTTTTCCGATTTTACGTCCAGGTTAAATCTTCCCCATAAGAAAAACTAAACCCTTCCACACACTTTTCCACAAATGATCATCTAGTTCATCAATATTATGCAAGTGCATTATGTAAGCAAAATAAATACAAAACAATACAAGAACAACACGTCAACTCACCAGAAATCAAATGGGAAAATAATTCAATGACTCCAGATATTTTCATATCAAAGGGTTTGGCTCGGTAGAACTCCTAACAGGGCCTATAAATCCTAACGATCCCTCTACATAAATATTTAAAAAATCTTTCGTTATCCTACATGTATTTAAAATGACCGATTTTTGCATTTTTATATATAAATTTTTTGGTAGATTCTAATACGCCAAAATTTTTAATGAGAGAGCTAGGTATAATGCCAGTAGCCAAAATAACGAATGGTAATAATTTAATAATTGTAATAATTGTGTTGGCATTATTATTAACGGCTTTTTTAATTTCGAGGGCTTCTAAATTGTTTAACCTAATTCCGATTCCATTTTTATGTAATATTATAGCTCCAGAATTATTATCAAATGAGTGATTAGTTTCTATTAAATGGTTCGCGAATTCTGAAAATGTGTTACTATTTAAACATCAGAGATGCTCTTTTACTCTTATGTTTATGCTTTATTTTTTTAAATATTTACATGCTTTTGTAAAAAAATATAAAAAGTCATTTTATGTATTACGGTACATAAAAAAAAATTATCTGTATTAATAATAAGTAAAATATTAACTCATCAATATTAATTTAACATTGAAAGTTTTTACTTTGATGTCATTTTATTGTCTATGAAAGTGGGCCACTTAAGATTATCAACGATAAAGATGTTTGGAAACAGGCGAATCGAGCGTTACTGAATAAATGGCTTAGCTGATTGGAGACTCAGATTGATCGATCTAAAAGTTGGGAACAACGGTCGTAAGTTTATATGTTTTGTAGGAATACAATTGCTGATAAGTGGAGGGTAGTACTTTCAGAGTTTTGATTACCCCCGTTGGCAGTGGGAGGGTCAATAAGTTTGGTTGTTTATATTATGTAAACATCACTGTGAAAGTAATTTTAAGTGAATGTGGTAGCATTTATTGAGGAAACACATTTGAATGTGGTATTTTGTTGTTATTTTAGGTTAGCACATACATGTCAGTGGAGATTCACAGTGTGGGAGCAGGGCGCCTGGCCGCCCGTCTCCTGAGGCTGCTGATGCCACACTACAACCTCGCCAGTACCACCGTTACCGGTATTCCTATGAAGGTAACATTGAACAAGACAATAATTGTTAATTCATTACGTAATAACTAATATACATATCTAATACCTAATAATTTAATCAAAGACTAGCTGTCGTGTACCCTGCGTTGCTTCGGGTTGTGGATGGTTTGTGTTGGAGTACCGTTAATATAGTCCTCCTTTTTATTTTCAATTTGTATTGATATTTCAGGTGAGTAATTATTGCTTATATTAATTTGTTACTCTTTGTGCTATGCATAAAAAAAAATAATGGCTAAAGCAATTTTAAACAATATTTCGTTTCTGAATGGTGGTCTTACACCAGGACGATACTGAAGTAACTACCACTCTTATTACACTCGTAATTTTATTATAATTTTCTAGGAAGAGCAGAACGCCAGCTCAAGCGCCAACTACGACGTAGAGATCTTGCACGGAGCAGCGGCGCACGCCGACATCTCCCAGCGCCCTCCCGCCTCCGTTGCCCCGCCTGATAAGGCACGACAGGACCCCGACACAGATTACGAAACAGTCAGTTATTAATTATTATTTTTATGGCACAGTTTAGTGAAGAATATCAGATGGCGCTTAAGAAGAATGACTGCACCGCCTTTTTCATACAAAATTTAAATTTGGATTTGAAGCCAAAATACCCAACCAGATTAAAGCAGTATAGTGCACACAAATTATGCTCAAAATTAAAACAGTTGCAAAAGTTGCTAGAATATACAGAGAACTAACTGAAATATTCTAAAACAACAACAATGAATTCCGGTGACTGGTAAAATGGTCAGCGAGAGCAAGCTAGACAGCGGTATGGTAATTTAGTGTGTAAGAGCGAAATAGTTAATAACTATTAACTTCTGACATTTCCCATACATTCTGATGACAGTATGTTATACTAGCGTCTCCTCGCGGCACGAGTTGGCAGCTTGGTTTACTTTCACACATTTTAATGGATATTATGCCATGCTACACTAGCGCCTCTAGCGGCCAGAATTCCTGGCCAATACAAGTAAATACTGCCGATATTTGACTGGAGTTGGGCGAATTATTAATATTCTAGATTATTTGATAAGAGTAAGATAACCCAACCCCTCAGGGTACAGAGCTTGGCACTCGATTCTAGGCACGCCGCAGACTACTGAAATCGTCATACGAATACTGGCGAATTATAGAGCTTGATTTTATACTTTCAGCTAAAATAAATAAATAATAACGGCGGATTATGGTAGTTTGCGGATAACCGAGAGGCGGATTGAACACATATTATTTCTTTTTTTAAAGAAAGACATACATTCCTGAGTAATGTTATGAATAACCCGATAATATTTGAAAAACTTCCACTAACATCATTTTAAATGGAAAATGTTGCTTGTGCAATGATGACATGACACCTGGGTGAAAACCTGACGCATTTGTAAACTCAACCACTATCAGCTCAAATATATATATTTAATTATATTTATTTATTTAATGCCCAGAGGGCTTTTACATGTAGGTGGTACAATTTTAATGACATTTTTGAAACATAAGAAATAAATAATAAAAATAAAATTACATTAAAAAATAATATGTATATGCAAGAAACAAAATTAAAAATAACAAGAACATAAATTAAAAAATACAGCGATTTGACTGGTTTACAAAAATATAACTTCCATTTAGGAATAGTGTTGAAATAAGTCTTTTACGTAATCCACAAAATTCGCAAAGTTAATATTAAATATATCGACATCATCTAAGTATTGGTTTCCCATAGTGTGAAACCGTTGTATTGGAGAGTTCGCAATGTAATTGCGCTTATGTGTGTTGCAGTGGAATAGTGTATTTTGTCGTGTTGTTATTGTAGGTATTCGTATGTTTATGAGTTGCAGAAGTTCTCAACAGACGAATTTAGAGTTTAGAATCTTGAATAAAAAAAGTCGTTTATTTTACACCTGTCTTCCAATGTGTGTATTTTTAGAGTATTTAATAAGAAATGATATTGTACGTCTTCTAGTGTGATACTCAATTTAAAATTTATAAAATGTAGAAATTTTTTTTGTATTCGCTCAATGTTATTAATGTGAATTTTGTAAGAGGGAGACCAAACTACTGAGTTGTATTCAATTATGCTTCTAACTATTCTCGGTCCAACATTAGAACAACCCGTGGACGCGCATGTCTCCTCCCCTTCTCCCCACTTCTACAAGGACGAGCGTTAACACATTCAGACCCACATAATTAATAAATTAATTATATTATTTTATTTGTCTACCGACAAAAAATTTAAACATTTTGTATATTCAAATAATGATGATGATAGTATTACAATATACATTGTACTTCATTTGGCATCAGATTTATCAAATCGGCTAAGAGATCAATCCAAAGTTGAAAATATCATCATTTCCATTACAAAAAAATGTATTAATTTTCCTCAGATGATTCATTTGAAATGTCAAAAGCTAACGAATTATTATTATTGTCCTCGAGTTCATCAACAATGTGATCGATATTCCAAAATTTTTCGATACCAATAATATGTCGAACAAAGTTACTCCAATGCTCTGGCGTAACTTTTACGATACCTTCTTGCATGAGTCGTCTTGCTTCACTTATTTTGAAGGATTTATTGTTTACTTCGACATGCTGTTTAACCATTGACCACACAGTAAATAAAACCGTTCAACACCAATATTCACAAATTTTATATATATATTACCTGTCTATATCCTTGAATTATAAAAATGCATTGTTGCAAATCGAATAATCATACAAATAACACATATATAATGTGTACCTGTCCTTTTTTGTTTTTCGTAATTGGTGATAATGAATTTGGACATATCGGCTGAACATCCATTTTATCGCAGAGTCTGAAAGGGTTAATTTCTCTAAGTGCGGGCACTTAGAACGAAAGCCAAGGACATACTGAATTGTGAGTGGAGACAGGAATCGCAGCCGAGCGATGGTGAAGGAACGTGGCGGGGGGGGGTGGTATGCGCAGAAAAAACCTAATTTAGTGCGCCAGCAGGACGTTCTTAACTTGGATCGAGAATAGAGATATGTATAACAGTTTAATGGCTTGTATGGAGTTAAAGTTTTTAGTTGTTCTTAATACGAAGCCTAGTGTTTTCATGCCTTTGTTTACAATTTGGTGGATATGATTGGCGAAACTTAGTTTTTCATCCAAAATATTGCATGATAAGATTGTTAATTTCACCAAAACAATAGTAATTATTAGTGTAATAGCACCAAATATTTTTTTTTGAATATATAATATATTGTCATTGAAATAGTTTTGTGAATTTATAAAACTATTTCATTGAAAATATATTTTGAATATATAATATTATATATTCAAAAACAATTTGTCAGTGCACCTTTTGACGACACCAGTTTCTGACATGTAGTTAATAAGAATGGTTTATTTATACAATCAATACTTTGTTGTGGTTTAGGTTACTCTGCGTTGGTGCACCCCCAGAGGAAGCTGGGGCGAGTGGGGCGCTTGCGGGCCGCTGCATCGCGTCACCCCGCTGGACGTGGCCTCACGGCCCTCCGCCTGTCTGGTCAACTTCCTCCTCAACGGGAGGTCCGTCATGCTAGAGATGCCCCGGTGAGTTGCGTAACAATCGGCTTCAACCCTTAAAGAGTCCTGGTATGCGGTATTCGCCTGTACTCCTACCTGCAAACTTATTATCTATGGTGCTCTCCTATCTTCCATCCTGTAGTACTTGGCGTTGTCGACAATTCGAAAAAAAACTCTGTCAACGGTTGAATATAACCATTGGAAATAAAATCGCCTTCAGATGAGTGTAGTGAAGTCCTGTTTTAAATCAACCGTTTTGCATTTCGTCTGTCTGTAAATTTATTTGTATGTTCTGTTTCAAGATAGTGGCCATTTTAATGGTTCATAAAGATTCTTTTTCAAATGTGAAATCGTCGCGTTTATTTGAACTTTCTTATTAGCATTTTTTCAATATTATGGTTATGGTAACTACCTGCCTGAAGAATGTTTGATAAAATAATGTTCATTAAGATAGTGACATTTCTTTGGACGAATTGTATAATTCCTTTTTGAAATTAAAAAAAACTTCAAAAAATAAAATATATAATATTATGGTTTATTACTAGGAAGGTAGGTATTTTAATTTTGATTTACCTCTCAGACAAAGACATTTATTTACTATGTGTTCCTTTGAGAACTGTCAAAACGTGATAATTTTTGTGTTATTTACGAGTTTTGCTAAAAGCTTCATAACTCACGTTTTGGGAAACGTAGCCTTATTCTAAAAAATGTTTTGGAAAGATTATGAAATCCACTATCGCATTGTGTTGTTATACGTAAATATTTGCGTTTCTAAATATACATTTTATGAAAACGTCAAAAATATGTAAGAATCGCTTACCATTATATCAAAGCCGTGAAAAATGTACTTTTTTCTAAGTATCATAAAGAAATAACACTTTATATATTGAAGAAATATAATTAAAAACTATTAGTCACCACAAAATATTAACCGTCCAAACTAAAATATTTTTAATAAATTATTTAGAAACGCAATAAATTATGAACGAACAAGATGACAGATTCAATCGGCTTAGATAATGCACTTCTACGTTCCATAGATATTCTTGAATACAGACGCGTAGCGTTATTCATTATCGATACTCTGTTTTTTAAATCATGGCAATCCGTATACTAGTGATGGAAATAAATCAATTTTTGTAAAATCTCGCGCGTTTACGTGAAAAGACGTTCTAATGTCTTGACCGCTATTATCATATTTACGTCTTTTGACGTTCTAATGTTTTGAGTGGTTAAATAACATACTTTTTTGGAGGAGAGGTCTACTGCTATTTACGGTTAGTTTTATTTTTATACAGTGATATTGTCCTGCCTGGCAGAGTTGTCCCAATTTCAATTTATTTATATGTGTTTTTCAGGAAAGGCGGTGGTAAGGTTATGTCCCATGTGTTGGCTGCCCACGGAGGGGAGATCTTCATTCACGGGTTGGGGTCGGGGCGCTCCGCCCTGGAAGACCCGCCCAGCGTGTCCGAAGGCCCCGGGGGACGTGTCACCGACTACAGGTATTATTTATTTTACATTGTGTGATCATTTATTCAATGAATCAACTTTAATTTGTAGAATTTTTAGTTGTTTTTTGATTAATGCCTTCGGAGGGCGAAACAGCTATCACGCGTGGTAATAATTACACAGCAGAACTTGTGTATAAACTGTTGTTTGTAAATTTAATAATAATATTTTGAGTATATAAAAGAAAAACCAAAAATCTTCATATTAGAGCTGATTCCAATCCTGACGTATTGCAGTGAGGCATGGAACTTGCAGAGGAAGGATGAAACCATGTTTTGCCGTGTTACAAAAGGGGAGATCCGGAAAGAAAGGGATGCTTAAATGGTTTGGACATGTGGAGCGAATGAACAAAGACAGTGCTGGAGAATAAAACATGGTGATGTGAAAGTGAATAGTAGAAGAAGTCGGGAAAGCCCCAAGTGACCAAGTGAATCAAATAATTCATTCAACAGAAGAGGTGCATGAATGTGAATGAAGCAAAGAGACAGCGTTGTGGTTAGTTACTTAAATGACATTAAAAATTCTACTTGCACTCCTTTTGCTGTGTAAAACAATAATTGCAGCATCACACCAGCTGGCTGTCTCAAATTATGTAAAAACATAATTATACAGGTGTAACAGCATGTACAAAAAGGATTTTAACCAACGATTCCCGAACATATTTGGAATAAAAATCCTGATTTTGCTGTTTGATGATATTTGATGACACGCATCGCCACTGATCACATTGTTGCTGCATCGTGACGGATCATGTGATATGCGCTCTTTACTCGTCTGTTACCGTACTGCTGGAAAGAGATGGAGTGCGTATTACTGACTATAGACTGTACCCTAACGAGGTGTGATGGAAAAATATATTTTTTCTTTTTAATTGAAAAAGTATATCATCGGACAGTCAAATGACATCTATGTTTTTAACTCCAAATATTCTCAGGAATCACTGGATAAAATCCTTTGGGTAAGTGTATGTGTTTTTGATGAATTTCGTTAGCATCTCTCATAGTATATGTAATAATTTGTTTGTTTTTGTTGTTGTAGAATAAAGGACTTTGGTGTGGTGATGCAGCAGAACAAGCTGGCCCCGCTGCGGGGGCCCGGAGCGCTGGGGCGCTCCCGCACGCGCCTTGCTCGCCACACGCTCTGCTGGCCCTTGACCCTTTCTTCCACACTGCTCTTCAACTCTTACATCTGCGAGGTAACCAATCTGAAATAATACTCGCACACAATCGCTCCATGTGCTAGCTACAAACGGATGTGCTGCCATCTCTAATATTTAAAAAAAAAAACTGTTTTCCTTGCAAACATAGTGTATACATTCTGTGTATGGTTTGGAGTTTGATTGTCTTACAGTAATTATTACCGATTTACGAGGGAGGTTAGTGGGAGCTGAACTCAAATTTAAAGTCAAAATGTAAAATTTTGATGGCTATCTTGAAATTCTTGGTCTCAAATCAGTTAAAAAATAATTTACAATACAGTAAGTACTGTCTCAGTAATCCGCAACTTGATTATCAACAACTACTATAATCCGCTATAGACTAGCTGAACAAAATCAAGCTCTATAATTTGCCAGTATTCGTATGTCAAGTACAATAGTCCGCCACATGTGTTTTTTTTTGTTAGAAGTTTAAAAAATGGAGTCTGAAATATGACACCTGTTTTTATGAATATTTTTTTAAATTTTATTATCAATATAAAGTTTTTTTTACAGGTGTTTTACGATGTCTGTCTCACTAGACTATACCTGTGTTGAGACAGACGTATTGGTTACACAAATTAGTGTTTACATATTATTTGATACATATAAGATTTCATTACATTAAATGACAATGTGAAAATGATAATAAATAATAAATGATAAATTGGTTAATCAGCATCTAGTTGGAGTACATACTTATGAAGGGGTTTTTATAAAATTTTTGATCTTGGATCTGTCTTGGCTGATGATCCAAGACTTGGTGTCTGTTTTATATATTAAAAAAAAATTTGTTGCAAAATATCTAAAATTTCTTTGGACAAAAGTTGTTTTAGCGCAAGGGTTTTTTTAAGAGATTATGTCCTTTAGTTCTAGTATCACGAGCAGTTTGGACATTGTCAAAAGTGGTTTTGTGTTTGAAGAGGTATGCTAGTATGTTTTTGGCATAAAGTTACCTAATGTCCATAACACAGATTTTCCTAAAGATTTCATCCGAGCTTCTTCTGATCAGTAGTTTGAGGATAATCTTTATTATAAGTTTTTGAGCTTTAGAAATTGGATCAATGGCGGCAGTGTTTGCTCCACCCCATGCTATGATACCATACTCTATTAAAGATTAACAAAGTGCATAGTAGATTGTTTTGAGCTGGTTTAGGTTGAGAAAGTTGCGAGTTTGTCTAAAAAAGTAAATGAATTTTCTAAGTTTGTTTGCTGTAGTGGTAATATGTATATGCTGTAGTGGTTATATATTTTGTATGTATGTACTATAATCCACCACTTCCACTAATTGGACACTTGTCCAGATTTTGGGGTTTCAGATTGTAGTGAGATAGTACTGTATTAATATGTATTTGTTTCAGTACATAGACCCGCTGCCTCGGCTGATGGTGAAGGAGACTCTGTCAGAGGAGGAGGTGGTGCAGTGCAAGCAGGTGGTGTTCAACCTGGTGGGGCTGGAGGCCCGGCACGAACCCCTCGCTATACCCAATCAGGGGCACAGGTAACCAATCCTTTAATCTTTTGCCATTCGCTTAGAGTCTTAGCCGTCTTCAGCAAACATCTCCACTCCTGCCAGTGTTCTGCTGTTTTCCTCCAGTTGTTTTTAATAAAAAATAATGTTTTTTTAGCCGAACAGAGTGGCTGGTGCATTGCACTTGTCTGCCATATTAAAAGAGTACAAGAGTTATATAAAAAGAAGTAAAAAAAAAAAACAACATTAAAATTGTTTTACAAAAATATATACTTAAACCTGATAGCAGAAAACAGTACTACAAAAAATATACAGGGTGTCCCGGGGTCAAAGTGTAGTAACTTCGGGAGGTAATATGTAACATGATAACAGAAAACAGTACTACAAAAATATATACTTTTTTTCTTAAAATTTCGAATTACGTGGTAATTTATTAATTTGATGTCCCGTGGATTTTGAATTAACGGGGTTCTACTGTATGTGTACCTAATAATATACTTCATATTATTCATATTACTAAATTTGAATAACATATTCATGAAATCCTCAGCACGGGAGATCCCTCTGAAGATATCATTATATTCATTTATTAAAAAAAATTAAGATAATAAAACATTTATTATTATTATTATACTAAAAATGTATGGAATATTATTCGCCGCGTGAAATATGATTGCATTCCGCCAACAGAAGTTGCGAGAGCACGCTCGTTTTGATTTCGATATATCGCTCTGCAGTCGTATGAGAATGTGCAAGGAGACGGGTTCCTAAAATACCTAATGGCTGTAAATGACGGTTTCAGAGCCCGCTCTTAATCCTACTTAAGGTTTCTATCTAATTTTTTCTCATTTAATAAAATATTTTGTTATTGTAATGTAGGAGTAAAGGTGTTAGGCGTGAGGAGCAATGGCGCCAGGTGTGGGGAGAGCTGGAGACCCTGGTGCGGGGCCACCAAAGCTCCCCGGGACACCGGGCCGTGCTGCACTGCCTGAAGGACTGCCGCTCCACCACTGACTCAGGTCATTATTCACTCTCACTAACATCACTTAACCTTTTCAACGCGATCTATCCCGTCACTAAATGTATGTGCTTAGTGAAACTTCATGGATCACAAATCGTCATTTCGCTTGCAAGACTGGCTATGTGAGTTTTACCAAATTTTACAGGGAAAGCAAAAACTTTCCAGTTTTGTATTCAGATGCGTCGACAAACAACGTTTGAATGATGTGCAATAACAGTTAAGCGCTTGTTATATGATAGCGAAATTTCGCAAACTGTCAAAATGTCTTCATTTTTTTGTCACTAGAGGGCGGTAGTTGTACATTAATGAACTTGTTAAAATATAACGTCACATGTGCGTTTGTCGCAAAGCAATGAACTTATAATATGAATGCGAAATATTAAGTAAAACAAACAACTTAGTAAAAAAGTATGACTTATTTGTAGAACCTACTATTTTGGTAAAGCATTTAATTTGACATTTTTTATAAATGTTTCATCATTCACTTGCTGTTGTCATTAGTGTTGAGGAACATTTCCGATACATATAGTTTGTTTTACACGGTGTTCGGAAACTCGTAGCTCATAAGCTAAAAACGGATAGTTTTGAGACCTGCAAAATTAAGGTTTATATTTCTTTATGTTTACAAGTTATAAGCCCTTGGGTTGTAATCATTCTGAGGTAACGCACAGAGGTCTTGAATCGAACCAACCGCCCAAAGTTCTCACATGTTGAGTAAATTTACGAAAATCGCGTCCTGGTCAGTTTCTCCATAAAATTATCAAAGCAGTTATTCCCCTGTAACGCAAATAAATAAAAGTACATTTTTCCTTACCAACCTGTCGTTTTGTAATGAAAACAATAATTTTATATCATTTTTTTAAATGGACACCGGTCAGAAAAAAACCCGCTGGAAAATCGAAAATTTCAAAAAAGCTAAGCAAAAAAAAGTTTTTTTCTGTTCATCAAAATGAATATAGAATACATAAATAAAACCATTAAGGGCGTATCGTTTTAAAAAAAGTTGTCCTATAAAGGGATAACTTGTGAATAACCTTTCATTTATTGTCAATTTTGGGTTATGACTTTTTTTATTTGAGCTTTCGTTTTCGAGAAAATCGAAGGTGGATTTATTTGGTAAATTTCTTAATTTTATATTTGATAGAATATCTATACATATTAATAACATCATTAATAAATTGACCTCGAGAAATAAAAGAAATTTTATTTTTTTATTTATATATTTGTTAAATTATTCTGTGTTATTTAGTACAACTAAACAATAATCTTTTTTCATTTATTCGTTACTTGAAGCATACCTTGTTTGGAGTATTTTTTCGGGCTGCCATGGATAAATCATAATATTGATCTACAAAGAGAAAAATAATATTGGTAATTTTTGGTTCAATTACCAAACGTGCCCTATGAAAAAACGTTCACTCTCCCACTTAGTAGTCAGAGCGCGTAAAGACAATGAATTCTCTCACACACACTTGCATAAAGATGCCGCCAGTAAACAACATGACGTTAGTGCTAACCGTTAGGAAAAGGAACGCATATTAAATGTTGTATTTTACAACTTTTAAAAAATATGACACTTGAAAAAATACAATACGTCAAATTTACATGAAAAAAGAGAATTTGTGAGTACTTACTGTTTTTGTAGCTTCATAAGATTATTGCAATTCTTTAAGTGAGTCGGTATTCTACTTTTAGACCCATTAATGAAACATTTTGATGGCATTTTCGAAATATATACGCCGTAAAACAGGGAGCCTATAGTTTCACCGCCATCACCGGGGGCTTCCATCCCGGAATAAGTAAAAAACTGTGAAATGCGTTGAAAATTTGGTGCAAGATGAAGTATTTATTTAATTGTTAATATCCACAGATAGCATAACGATAATAAGAGGCCGTACTTCTACAGATGTGTGTATTATATACATATTTTAAATTAAAAATATAGTGTAAAGCCGTTATTAACGCGATAATCATACATCCAAGTTTTAAAAGTGGGTTGTATGGTGTATCAATGTTTTTATTTTTTATGGTCGAATGCCTACAACAACTACAAAAAAAAATAGGCAGACTGAAAAATAATAGTCCATTAATTGGTAACAAAGAATATGAAGTCTGAGAATGACATACGAAAGGTAGTATTAAGCCGTTTTAGAGAGCCGTTTTCCAGCAAATCACCACTCTGCCCTATAACCCACTCTTAAACTTATGCTCATAGCCGAGATTGGGCTTGTTCCTTGATTTTTTGCTGAAATCTAGTACCTAGCTGTTTTAGTAAATATGCGATATCCAGGGCTTGCCCTGGCGACATCCACATACAGGGATAGCTGCCGATGGATAATGTCTTATAGGTCACACAGGAGGCCCTGTGCATCTTTGGGGATGCTGTGTTGAGTGTCTTTTTGAGGAGATGAAGGCATTAACATGAGTCGAGAGTCGACAGATGAAATGCCAAATGGTTGAGTTTAAAAATTTTTTATGTGATAATAATAACAATATACAATTAAAAGTAAATTATTTTTACATATGTAAGGACAGGTTGTTTCACAGAATTTGAACAATTCATCAAATTCAAAAGTTGATTTTCAAGTTCTGTGAAGGTTCGTGTTCTAATATTATTTCATTATTGGCCAGTTGCTTCATAAAACTGAAATAATAACAAAACTTCGATAGAACCTTCACAGAACCAGAAAATGAACGTTGAAATTTGATGAATTGTTGAAATCCTCCGAAATAACCCGTCCTAAGGACTAGGTACTGGTAGTCAATGTTCATTTTCGGGTTCTGTGAAAGTCCTATTTAAGTTATGTTATTACATACATCATTATAGGCTAGTTGCTTGACAGAACTTAAATAATAACAGAACTTGAAAAAATCGTTCACAGAACTTGAAAATTAACTTTGAAATTTGAAGAATTGTTCAAATTCTACGAAACAACCCGTCCTAAGAGTACAACTTTAAAACGGAATTCAATGAAGAGTGTACATAGATTTTATATCGGACTAGACAGACTTAACACAGTTAATTGAAAAATATTTCATAAATACATTAAAAAATATATACAGAAGGAGAGTTCCAAAGAAAGATTGCGTCACTGGTTAATAAAACTGGTGAGGAAATATCCTTTAACGGCTTTTGCCAATATTTTTTGTTCGTTACTGGATGTTTTAGGTTACTAGGTAATACGTTGTATTGAGTATTGGTGATGCAATTTATTATAAGGAGTTAATTTCAAAATGTGAGTAGATGACGATAAGTGTATTTGATTTTGTGATTGTGTTTTGTCGTGGTGTATGTCAGAATTAAAAGCTGGATTGGTTTTGGTGTGTGAGGACTGTTGAATTATTTGTGGAATGGCAGTAAAAGCAAGTATTCGTGTCTGAGAGTACATATCTTTGACTTGTGTATCCCGTGGTATGTAGATGTTATTTATTTTACCATTTCAAGTACTATTATTTAAATTCGATTTTAATTATAGCGTTGGAATTTTGCCATTACTTATTAGTTTTTTTTTTTTTTCTATAGATTCAACAGATTATTATTTTTCTTCTTTTTTTATACTTCTGTTTTATAATACATATCAGTATATCATATTTATTTTTTATATACCTTACGAGTATATTATTTTCCTGTTTTCAGTCTTACTGGTTTGCAACAAAAATGAATAATTGTAAGCATGAACAAATGTACATACTTACTTTAAATTTGAAACTTTGCTTTATTTACATTCTTAGTATTAGCATTTGATTTTTATTTTTTTTTTGTATATAGTTGCTATTATCCATTTATTATGTTACTCTTAAATACATAAATTGTAAATTTCCTCTGTAAAAGCCCGACAGGGAGAATGAATAATAAATAAATATATATTTCTTACGGCTCTATTTTGGATAACTTGTATTTCATATATTTGTTTCTTGGTAATGGTGACTCAGATACTAACCAGATGGGAACTCAGGTGGGAGTGGATCAAAGCATAATATGTAGTACGCAGTAAATATGTGGGGAGTTAAAACAGGACTTTACTACGCTCAGACAATTATCAAGTGGACTATTTATTTCAGGAGCCAGTGCCGGCAGCGGCAGTGACAGTGGCGTGCGCGCCTCCGTCATCCGCGCCACCACCGACAGCCCCATGTCACCCCCCGCCTCGGGCAGCTCCGCCCCCGCACCTCCTCTGGCCCTGCCCCTCGCCCAGCAGGCCGTCCTGGCGCACACCTCCATCTACACCACACCCAGGTGACCAAACATTCATTTTATAGGGTTAAACGAGGCGTACCATCGACCAAGTTTTTTTAGACACAAACAAACTTTAAAGCAAAAATGCACTTTTTATCGCAGTCAAAAGATTGCAAGAAGCATTGCTTTTTATCTTTTGTTTTGCAAATTTGCTTCCAGCCAGCGAGAATCTATCTATCTATCGCCAACCGTATGAGATTTTTTGAGATAATTTTTCAAACAGATAATTTATGCAGTTAGACATATTATTTTAGATTGAACCTACTGTAGACTTTATCATTTAAAATTTAATCAGTCAACTACATATTTACTTTAAAAAAATATCATATTCATAGATCGATTGAACAAACTAACAATTGACTGTTTCGGAGAATTTGAACAATTCATCAAATTTCAACATTGTTTTCGGGTTCTGTGAAAGTCCTATTCAAGTTCTGTTATTATATCATTATAGGCTAGTTGCTTCACAGAAATGAAATGAATCCTATAATTTCTATACCCGCTATATCCGATTTTTTGACAAAATGATCTGAGTATGACATCTTGTTCACATTTTTGCGAGCAACAAGAGGAGCCTAAAATTGAGTTTCAAAACCCTCCTTATCGCAACCAAAAACCATGTTAAAACCGCGAGTGAGAAACCAAATCCGCTATATCATACAGAAAGTTACTATCAAAACCCGCTATATCGGATTCAACGAATCACAAGCAGTTATTTTGCCAAAATACAATATGGCCGCCGCTCTGACGCCACGCTCGTGTGTCAAAATGATCTACGCGTGAGTTTCTAAACCCGCCATGTCGGCTCAGTTGACTTTCAAAATCACGAAGTGAGTATCAAAATCCGCTATATCCATTTTATTTATCGAAATTACTTAATTATTGCTAGACATATATAGAAAAATAAATGCTTTTCGAAATTTTATTACTCCAATTCATTATATAAAAAATTGTAATGGATTTATTTATGTACGCTAGAGATGTGACAGTTTTTTGCGGTTTTCTCCAAATCAATGAAAGTTGATATAGCGGGTATAGAAATTACACGACTCAAATAATAACAACTTGAAAATCTTTCACAGAACTTGAAAATTAATTTTTAAATTTGAAAATTGTTCAAATTCACCGAAACAACCCAGTGCTAAAAAGTTTCCTCCAAGCAAACATAAATCATTATGTAAGTGTTTGTGATGTGTGAATGTATTCAAGTTACAACAGTACTTTTGCCACAATCTTCATATATGACTTTGTGTACGCCTTTGCAACAGAGTTGTATTTAAAATTGAGTTGTTAAGTTTCATTTCAAATTTGTGACGCTTGGATTTTGTAAACCCTGCATTTATGATAACAATATTGAAAAATGTAGAAACACTGAAATAAATGACTTTTCAGATCTGTTCTGGACTTGTTTGTGGGCGGTGATACGTCACGAGGGCCCCTGCGCCGCATGGACTTTGCAGGGCGCCTGGCGCATCCGTCAGGGGTGGCCCCCCTCTACCCCTCGCAGCACCGTGCGGGGGACGACCAGCCCCCCATGCAGACAGAGGCGTGACAACACCACCCAGAGAAGATCAAACAGCGGGGCGCTATCAGCCTGATTTAGCTGCTGTATCAATCGATAGACAAGTAATACTATCATTCGAAAGATGTGATATCAAACTGGAAAAACTTAAACAGTGGTTTCACGTGATATTTGATTTTGAACCAGAAAGGTTAGGGGTGTTTCACAGAAGTTCAAATCTATCATTGTCAGCAAACCGCCAATCAGCGCCATTTTGTTTTGAACAATTTTTGATCAGCAGAAAAGTACGACTGTCATGGGTAGTATCTTGTCAGCTGATCACAATTTGGACTTGATTTGATCTTCAAATGGAACTTTTCAAATGACAAAATGGCGCTGATTGGCCATTTGATGAATACTCAACCTAAGCGTTATACTGAAGTACTAATGAAAAATTTGACAAAGGTTATGTTAGAGTTATGACATTTTGTCAAAAAAATATATTGTTATTCTTTCATGAAAGAAAATGTACTAATCTCGTCAAATTGAGCTAGGAACTTTCAATCTTTTCGGCAGACAATACTAATGTACATTGTAATTACTTATAGTGCCATTACCGATAGATTGCCCGCAGTGACCTCAGGAACTAAATTTCATTATTTTGTATTACCAAATAAAATCCTGATTTTACCTTTTTAATCTGTCAATGGCAGGAGTGTGATGATGGAGTGCATGATTTGATGGAATTATCGATCACTCTTTTTGTTTTACACATATCCTGAAAGGCACAAATCATATTTTATCACCAGCAAGCACAACATAAGTGATTGATAGACCTATGACAATCCTATAACTCCGTTGACTATTAATTATGACCAATTAATTGGAAGGTTTTGACCAGAATTTTCTATTGGTTTCGAGTGTTCGGTCCGTCAACGACTAATCTGAGGATACCAACAGTTTAATAGTATTTATTTTTGTTGTAATCTTATAAAATGTATTAGATTTTCCGTTGAAATGTGTAATAGATCAGTGTTCATAATGTTAAAAGCAGTTTATTACCTTTCATACTTTTCTACTTTACTTAGAAGTATGTACGAGATAAAAGACTTGGAATTCTTTCTGTAAATATTTTTATATAAAAAACCATAAAATAATAGAATTTTTTTTCCGGGTACCAACTCCCATTATCCTAAGTATCCTTTCTCCATTAACTATCCTGCAGCCAAGTGGGGGAGTAGGTAGTACCCAAAACTACTATCCTCCTTATATTAGTTTAAATACTTGACATCATTTTTTAGTATTTTACGAATTTCTGCGCAAATACATAAGTTACCATTAATAATTGGGATTTTCATAGTTTAAAAGCCCATAAGACAGAAAAATGCATGGGGTCATCAGAAGACCCACTTGGATACAGACGTTTTGTTTGGCATCTTGGCTTGTCAAGAGTTATATATAATAAGAAAAGGAAATCCGAATAGTTGTTTGAACCCTAATCATCAAATTTACACTTGGCAACTATTTAAATGGTTCCCGTTAACCACCGATTCTCGGTTTGTTAAAGAAGAAACTACAACCTATGGTACCTGCTAATACAAATCAAACATACAGAGCTGCACATTACAGTGAAGGGAACAAAAGAAATGCGCGGAGCAGGGGGTTGGCGTGTCCCTTTCAGTCTACCGGCAACTCGCTTGTAGTATTATTACTGTTTGTCTTCAAAAATAAAATCTGTTTATGAATTAGTCCTTTTTACAATGGCGCACAAATTCCTCGCTTCGTAATAATAACCATAATAGGAAATCCCAAATCGGGTGAAAAAGTTCAGCTGGTTTCTAAATCGAATTACTTTGTTCCAGTATTTAGTTTAACATTTAATATTTTGTAATTTACTCGTCGCAGTAAACGAACAAGTGAACGCCTGACGGTTCAGTTGAAAACATTCAGATCCTTAAGGGAAAGAAGTTGAGGAGTTTGGCGTGTCCAGGGATGGCAGAAGGATAGGTACTTTTGCCTCAGCAAATCTGGCTTTAGAGGTAGCACAATGTGCTTCAAAAGCCATCCCAAAAGTTTCTTTACTGGTTGATGGGCGGCGGCAGTCTACCCTCGGAAGGTGAACCGGTAATTGGCAGCTCCGCTAGAGAAGTGTATGAAGACTTTGGTAAAGTTCCTGTATTGTATTGAGTAGGAAGGATGGGATAAATAAATGAAAGACTTGTGTAAAAGTATGTAGTTTATATTTCCAATAAGACTAAAATTGGTTGCGCCACAGCACATGTTTTGTTTGTTTTGTTGGTTTGTTTGTTTGTTGGGTTTGTCCCACAACGGGTGGGGCGAACGGAAGATTTCCGGCGCCCCCTGCAGAATTATTATTAAGGCCATATTTTTGTAATCCTACTTATGTAAGACGGCTAGTAGTATGAACGGTTGTAACATTTTGTGTTAATTCTCTATTAAATTGTCACACATTTAAATTCAATATATTTCGGCTTTTCACAGCAAACGGACTCTCTTTCCATGGTAAAATATAAAAAAATAGCATTCACTCGACGTAAAATCTAACGGGTTCAGTCGGTAATCTAAACGACTTCCTCCATCCATCCATCCATCCTTGACACCGCTCTTCACACTGTTCTTTACGTTACGTTATCAACTACATTTAAAAGGCAATAATTAGTGATTAGTGTCTGGAGGCCGACCGCAGAATTCAACGGGCCCGCCTCCATTACCAAACAGGCTCAACTGCAAATATAAACTGGAATGCAACACATCCGACACAGGATCAGGTCTGACCTCGGCCACGTCTTTGTCTGAATTACTTCCATTCGGTTGTCGGTATACCAATACATATATATAAAAACAAAACCGTAATAATACACCAATCATTACAATCCTCTCGGCACGTTCTTTTCATATACATATTTATTTATTGTAACCGATAATATTATATGATCAAAACTTAACTTAGTAATAACCTACAAACTTACAAAATCGTCACCTCCACTTAATGCTAGGTTTTTTTTATTCATTATTAATTAACATTACATAATGGAATTGAAAAATAAATTACCTAGGTACAATGTTTGTTCCTACAAGCTACACCGCGCACCGTAATCACTCGGAAGGTGCGTCAACCTGCGTCTCCGTCTCCAACAAACGCACGCAACTAAGTACAGAGCACACGTCCTTCACTCCGCACATCCACACCTCCACCGAGCCACAGGACTATACATCTAATTCAATTTAAATACACTCTAAAACAGATTAACATGCAGATATTTACATGTAGGTACACAGGCTTACTGATTGCAAACACAACACACACAAGAATTGCCAGAAGTTATCATTGTTACAATACAGACAGAATACTTACAACACAGACAAACTGCCAAGTTTGCAGTCTGCCTATTCCTAAAGATTAACATTCAAATTCCAATCAAATCTAGAGCGAAAAATATCTTGTCAAATGGAAAATTAATACAAAATTAAAATATGTATTATTACTTAATTTCTTGAAAAAATAATGTGATGGATTTAAAATTTAGCTTTACATCGTCAGGGCGCTATAGAAACATAACTAGAGAACCCAAGTAATCATTGTTTTAAATCATCACCAGTCAAAAAATAATCAAATGATCACAATATAACCCCGTGCAAAACTGACAATAATAATCAGACAATAACAGACACGTGTGACTCGAGACAAATAATACAAAAATCATTTCACATAATTAATTCATTCTAAATCAGCAGAACACTGTATAAAAGCACACAATACCGCAAAAGACGCTCCAAATATACCCCAAAGAGAAACTCGCGATACCGTGACAACATTGGTGACCAACAATCGATTGGCGATCGAAGGTAGATTGGTGTATCGCCAGACACACGTTTGAAAATCGTTAAGTGGGATTCGGACTTCACACGTTGGTTGGACTGGTAGACGAATGGGCAATAAGAATAGAGATTGCTGCTGCGGCGGTGGGTGGTTGGTTGGTGATGGTAGTCTGGTGGGCGGCACTAGGTGGTGGTGGCTTGGGGGGCTCGGGGGGCGGGGGGTCACTGGGCAGGGGGAGAGGCGCGCGGCCTCTTGGCGGGGGGCGCTGCCTCGTCTTCCTCCACGCCCAGGGAGTTCTCCTCCGAACTGCCGTCTATCACCTCCGATGATCTAGGGCAAACAAACATACGTGTTATAATATATAGATTGACTGGCGTAAAGAGCAAAACACCACATGTTATAATGTATCATATTCAGGGTGGCCACAAAAAACGGATTTCAAAATTCCCTGATAAATCCAGGTTTTCCAGGGCAGTTTCTATATTTTTCCCTGATATGTTTTATTTGGTATAAGGACATATCGTTCAAAATTTTATTTTTGAAACACGATTTTCATCTACGCCAGAAAATTAGAACAGATACATAAATAAAGGGAATTCTGTCATCTAAAGCATTTATTATTTCCTTGCACCACAATGATCTATTCAAAACAAAATACACTTATTACAAATTTATGATATTTCGCCTGAAGACAATTTGTGTACAAATGAAAAGACCAAACAAAAATAGACAAATAAACAAAAGTAAGTACAGTAGAACCCCGATAATTCGAAAAAACGCGTAATTCGAAATTTTCGCCAAAAAAATTTCCGCAGAAAATTATTTCATTCAAATTTTTTTTTAAGTCGAAATTCGTTAATTCGTAATTTGAAATTTATTTTTGTCTGCGCACGAAAATTTGTTCGTGAAATTCGAAAAAATTTGATTTTTGCGAAAATAAATCACAATATTTCGTAAATCTGAATCTAAAAGTCAGCCGTGGCGGTAAAACGCCGAAAAATGTATTTTTACTTGGTTATACATTGTCCTAATTAGTATTATTATTTTGTAAATCTGAATCGATTTACACTGGAATGTTGTATTTTTTCAAATTTATTTCGAATATCCGAGTTTGAAGGGCCGAGAAAATACGTTTTACGCGGATATATGTCGTAGTTTTACGAGTTTACACCTAATATCTGTATTTAAAGGGTCGGCCGCGACGAAACTCGGCCGCGAAATTTCGATTTACGCGTAAATGTATCGTATATTTACGAATTTATTTCAAATATTTGAATTTAAATGGCCCGCTGCGACGGAAATCGGCCGCGAAATCTCGATTTACGCGTAAATATATCGTATTTTTACGAATTTATTTCGAATATCAAATTTTAAAGGGCCCGCCGCGACGGAAATCGGACGCGAAATTTCAATTTATGCGGAAATATATCGTATTTTTACTAACTTTACTTCGAATATCCGAGTTAAAAAATACGGCGCGACGGAAATCGGCCGAAAAATTTCGATTCACGCTGAAATATGACATATCTTTACGAATTTACTTCAAATATCTGAACTTAAAAGGGCGGCCGCGACGAAAAACTGCTGATAAAATTCGATTTACGCGGAAATATTTCATATTTTTACGAATTTACATCAAATATTTTAATTTAAAAGGTCGGCCGCGACGGAAATCGGCCGCGCATTCTCGATTTACACGGAAAAATATCGTATTTTTGCGATTTTTTTTCGAATCTGAATTTTAAGAGCCGGCCGCGACGGAATACGGCTGCGAATTCTCGTTTAACGCGGAAATATATCGTATTTTTACGAATTTAAATTCAGATATTTGAAATAATGGGCCGGCTGCGACGGAAAATTACCGCGAAATCTCGATTTACGCGGAAATATATCGTATTTTTACGAATATCTCAATTTAAAGGGTAGGTCGCGACCGAAATCGGCAGCGAAATCTCGATTAACGCGTAAAAATATAGCATGTAATCGGCCGCGAAAATAAAGAAATAATTGGTATTAATACGAATTTACAACTAAAATACCACCCGGATTTGAAGAGGCGGCCGAGAAAATCGATTTTCGGCGTATTTTTTTTTTCATAAAAATTCGAATTTGATTTTTGATGTCCCGTGGATTTCGAATTAACGAGGTTCTACTGTATTGACACTTTGTAAAAATGTTGATAATGATGATCTTTAAATTTTATTACGACCGTACTGGGTGTCCGACCCTTTTGACACTTTGTTGTAACTTTGCTAGCTTTTTCTTTACAGATTTCGCACCTACATAGTATAGGGGAAAAACCAACGCGGGTGGTTTACGACATGATTGTGTTGCAAGGGCTATTTACGAAAATAATATTTAAAAAATACCTACTTATCTAGTTTGTCTTTGTCGGCATATCTTTTGTTACACACGCCGCAAGTAAAAGTAATAAAACACAACTTTGGGACTTCACAAATCGTAAATAACGAATTTCGTTTTATTTTTGGAATTCCCTGATATTTTAAGAATATTTTAAAATTCCCTGACATTTCCCTGATAATTCCCGGTTCGGTAAAATTCCCTGATAATTCCCGGTTTTCCAGGTCTGTGGCCACCCTGATATTCAACGTTTTATTTTTCGTATTGACTATTCTGGTGAAATGAACGAATCGTATATTAAATAAATTGTAAATGCATTCATTTTCATTAGGTAGGTGACACATTATGATATACGCATCATGGCTTAGCCTATTTCCGCATATCGATCGCCATACACTATCGATGAGAATGTACGGTGAGCGATATGCTGAATTAGGCCAAGCCACAAAAATATAGCGCGCTATAAGGGTGGTCTGTCACAGGCTTTAATCGAATGCATCACATCACCTTGGTTGGATAAGGTTCTAACTGTAATTTTTTTTTTCAATAATGACCTTTGAATGCAAAACCATTTCTTTTGCTCATTTCTATAACCAAAATAATTTTCGGAACCATCTGTGTTGTATTTCTGTAGATACTTGTATCACGAATTTCTAACCATTTTGTTTGTATTTGACGGTTGATCGTTGTTACGAGACGCAGTGTGGTTATTTACTTTGGTTGGATAGGGTTCTAATTTCACCAAGTTATACATAATCCACCGTTAAATATAATCTATTTAACGATATCTGATTTTAAGGGAAAATATTTAAATAAAATGTGGCACTATCTTGGAATGACAGAGGGAAGTTAGAACCTTGTACAATAAATTTTGATGTCCTAGCTGCTTGCATATGGAACTTATCTGCACATTTAGGTATGTTCTAAAATGTTAAGCATACATCCTATTTAAATATTTTCCTTTAAAATATGTTTAACTTAACCCAAGATTCAACCTAAAAATCAGAAATTGTTACATAGATCATGAGAATCACATGTCTTTGCAAACTTTGACATCTCATTTCTCAGAACACATTGAAGTGAAGTTCCCTGTCCAACCAAAGTGATGATGACGCACTTCTTGAGTCAAATAATAAGCATAAATGTCGATTAGTTTGAATAAAATAATAATATAAGCTCCAAAGAGTAAAATAGACAAAATAATTACTGTAACCTACATATACTGAACAAAGTGTTTTAATGAGTGAGTGACATCTAAATGATGAAAGAAATGTTTTAAATAGGTCAAATAAATAATAATGGTGTTTGGCCTTGAACTGTATTCAGGGGATATTGATCCATAATTTTTGTTCATTTATTTATCATGCTGGCTTATCTCTTATAGGAGGGTTTTTCTTTTATTATTTACTAGCTAACATGTACCCAGCGTTGCTGGGGGTTATTCTTAAGAGATAGATATATACCATCGCATCATACTTTTCTGTTGGCCTTTTTAAGATATACAATTCCGTAGTACATTATTTTGATGTATCTCATAAGGATTAACCAGCGTTAGAAATGTAAGCGTAAGAAAATAATCTTTTTAGGACTTGATCACAAAACATCTTTTTGTCTTTTTTCTACTTTCTATAAATATAATATACATGTATTATATGTATATAAACCTTCCAAAAGAAATTCTCTCAATGAAGTGAAAACCCTATCAAAATCAGTTGCATAGTTTAGAAGAACTAAGCGCACAGAAAGACGCGGATGGCGACTTTATTTTAAATAAATTTATCTAGAAAGATAAAGGTGTGATAAATAACTGTTGGGAGAGAGCATCTGTTTTTTCATATTCAGTTATTATATTTTATTACAGTGAAACTCTCTTAAGAAATTTTCCAAGCGACCGGAAAAAAACAACATTTTAAGCGGGAAAACTTTAGACATATATGTGGAGTAAATTGGGGCATTTCTCAAATTTAATCTTCTTCAAGGGACTTAAAAATTCTTCACACACTCAAGCCGGGAAAGGTAGTTCTATTCGTTCGATTGATGCTTAACGTCGGGAAGGGTAGTTCTACCTTTTGCGCCAGCTTCATTTCAATGGCAGAAAAGACAGAATTATTCAATGTTTTTATATGATATTTTATATGGTTTTTATATACTATATGTACATAGTTATTGAATCGTAATGCAAGTCTTCTTTTTATATTTATCTTCGTTCTTTTCGTTTACATCGGTATTTCAACAAAAGGATAGTATATTATTAGTTATTGTAATAATCAATTCCTGGAATGAGCGTTTTTATGACTGTGAAACCCAATTCGCATCTCTATCTCTGTTCCGCCCCACTTAACTACAATGTGCAAGCGAGTGAGAGATGTCGGGCGTATTTGAAGAAAACAGGTATGGGCAAATACCGATAGGTGTACCGTAATAAACATAATACGAGGATAATTAAGTTGCATTTCAATTATATTCGATTTTCGTTTACTACTTTTATAGCTTGGTTGGGTATGCTGAGTTACAGTGTAGAAATTTTTATTATTTTCAATGACAAAGCAATTTGAAACAAATTAAGAAATTCACCTTTATTTTCGCCAGGAGATAGCGTAGCGCCAGCGCAAAAAATATCCGCCAGAAATGTGTTAATAGGAACGGCTATCGCAGCCTAATTACACAATTTTAGTGTAGTACAAATCAATAGTGATCAACAATCCTATTTAATGATGTTTGTTTCATTAGTTTTGAGATTGTGTCCCAATAAAAACTCTATAAAATTTGCACAGCTTTTTTGTCTGGAACTTCTGGATAAATCGTCTATTTATACCTTTCAACATAATTTCTATCAAGAGTTATTGAGTTTGAATAAAAAAAAACAACAACAAAAGATAAATTTAACATTAGTGATCAATAAGAAAAAAGAGCTTGGCAGAGGTCAATGTTTACCTTTTAGTAGGCGGGAGGGGGCTGGCTGCCTTGTCCATGGAGTCTTCGGTGCAGGAGGTAGTGGCCTCGTCTAGTGATTCTGCTGCTATTTTACCTGCGCAATATATACACCAATTATTGACTTTCACACTTATTCATGCACGTGTGGTAGACTAAATAAAATACAAAAAAGGCAATAAAACTCGCCGTATATGGGTTTCATGTGTTCATGTTATCTTTCTGGCTATTAAAAATGTATTAAATGTTATGTGAGGAAAATAAGTGTAACTGAAGGACATGAAAAGTGCAAATGTATCTATTTATTCATCGGAAACATTATCTATTGACAATTGTTTAATTCATTGAGTGATTTAATAAGGCGGGTCCCACCCAGGAGTTGCAGGTTCGATCATCTGCAGTAATTTCAAGTTTTCCACCATTGCACAAGCAACATTTCTCACTTATTATGATGGTAGTTAGAGGAATTGAAATATTCTCAGGTTATTCGTAATTTGGGAATATCGTGGGTAGACTCAGAATTTTTTGGTGGACTCTTAGAACTTTGGGAAACGATGTGAGAAAATTACAAATTGTGAGCGTCAAAAATGGGTCCCACGATGACAACAAATATTCTATAAAATGATAAGGAAGGCACATTCAATAGGGAACTGGGTATCGAGGAGTGTTTTTGCTAATATATTTTCCCTCTTAGACCCAGTTTGAACCCTCGTCACATTTGACATGGTCAGAAAAACGGCCATCCATGCCGTTACATTAGCCTTATCAAATAGTGGTCATATAAACAGTCGATTACCAACATTTTGTCAAAATTTATGTTACGTTGTTTTGATCAGTCACCGAGCAAAACGGCCAATTTAATAATGTACATTCGTTTCACAGGGGTTCAAACAAGTTAAGGTGGGTGATTGAGAGATGTTGGGTTTAGTTACCATTGGTGAGGTGTGGCGGTTCCAGGTTGCTCTCGTCGCTGGTCTCGAGCGCAGGTGCCTGTGCCCCCCCGTTCTCCTTTCCCTCGTCAGGCACGCCCAGCAGCGTGGGGTCCAGCTCTGACATTACGCAGTGTGCCCACACCGCCATCTCCACCTGGTGCGGGCCCCACTTCAGGGTGCCGCTACCGGTGCCAGTGCCGTTCTGCTCAGTGGGTATGCTCTTCTCCGTCAACTCCTAAACAATATACACACATTTTAGTTTATCACACACCAGAGAACTACTCTTGGATAGAAACTAGGGAGTGAATAGAACACTTTCAGAAGACAAACAGCTGTCAGGAGTGGGAAGACGTGTTTTATTTCGCAGCGATGATATATTGGACAAGTTTGGTAATGCGAGACAATGTCAAGGGTTTGTAGATGGCCGACAACTACTCAATATACCTCAGGAAACACATGAAGCTATTGAAAAAGAGTCCAGTCTTTTGAGTCTAAATCCTTTTCAAAAGAATGTTAGTTGTCAATAGGCAAAATCACTGCCACTGTCATCATTGACAATAATATTCAAAGCACTTTCACACACAATAGCTGTTTGACATTGAAGTTTCCAGCATTCACAAACATTGCAGAGATATCCACACGACTTTGTCAATTTCAATGAGAAACTTACAATAAGTCTTCTGGCAGCCATCTATATAAAGCTGGCTTTAAAAGGAAATATCACCAAACCTCTTTTGAATGGTAAAAGGATTAAAAACATGTTATTATCAAAAAATAAATTTTACAAAAGAAATTTTTCACCCATTTTAAACCATTATGTTTTTTATAGTCAATTGGACAATGTTAGGTGATTCATTTACATTCAAAAGGTCAATTAATTAATGACTAAAGGCTGTGCGACTGATAACTCTCCGTCCGTGTCCCGAAACTAGTAGTACAAGCGGGAAACTGGTGAATCTACATTACTTTTACAAAATCTAAGGTCGAGGGGTTGACATCAGCTGTTTAATGTCTTTTAAAATGTGGCGGCTACAATAGTTTATAACCCTTGCACAAATAATTGTTTTTTGGGGTTCTTTTTGAGTTGTAGATTTAACAGTTTCCTGCTTGTACTATGAGTTTCCATACACCGTGTATAAAATGATGGAAGATTATAGAAATGGGTAAAAGAAATGTAGCATTGCTTTGACTTACTTTATTGAGGCGGTCACATGTGTTGCGTATATGTGCCACAAAGTTGAGGTACTCCTTGGCGGTGTAGTCGATGCCGTCCATCTCGGGTATGGCCTTGAGGCACTCGTCAGCCATGAAGGGCGCCACATCGGGATCGGCGGCCGCCAGCAGCGCGGAGGCTGTGGTGGTGCCCACACCCTTCAGGTTGGACAGGGCTGTGATAGCCTGCTCGATGTTGGGCATCTTGCGGAACGCCTTCTTCGTCTCCTGCATCACGGCGCGCGGCGTGTTCACCTTAACCAGGTACGACAGCTGCGGGTAGAACTTGCCTCGCTGCAAACACACATAGCATTAAAAAACTCATTCATTATAAGCCAATTTGATTTTGAAATTTTTGTGAAATAGCACTTTACAAAACATCACCATACTTAGTTTTTATGAAAGCAACAATTGATAGACAGATGTCATAGGGGCTGTGAAATGGTTTGGATTAGTCCAAACGTCAACAATTTATGATTGATTTTATGCCAGGAGATTTTATAAAGGCTTATGGATAAGGAAGTAGTGATGAGACTATTATGTGAAACGTGACTAAAGTCATCCATGTATATTTTTAATATATATATCCATAATAATCAATTAATCACAACAATCTGGCCACGTGCTTAGTAAGGTCGTTTTAAATATGTGTTTTACTTAACTTAAAACACAAGTTTAATTAAAAAAATTATGTTTTACACGGTTTAAAAATTATATTAGATTCGGTAAACCACTGCAGATTAAATCATTTTGGTACAAAATTAATTCAAAAGGTGGGGGGCCAATTTTGTAGCTTAACAATTCGGAGGTCAATGGGTTAAGAATTTATTTCTTGGAGACAGATATATTATTTTGTAGAATAAGAAGAGAGTGTAATAAAGCCAATACTAACCGTTTGCTTCCATTTCATTAACTGTACCAATTCTTCGTGGACTAAATGTGCATCTTTGCCGCGGGCCTTGATCAGATGTGGAAGCTCATTTTGATACCTGGAAGAACGACAAATACATTTTATTACACACTAAATCACTCAAAGTACAAACATAATAATATACGTACATCCAATTTAAGTTTTTACTCGCGGCTGATGGTTCTAAAAGACAAGCCCACGGCACGGCTGACGCACACCTGTGTGATAGAGGCACGCAATAGTACTCGACCGGGATTTAAAATGTGGCTTATTTTTTACTCCATTGATATTTTTTGATATGTTGAAGAAGAAATATAGTTACTTCATCCAGGTGCGCGAAAAACAAAGTCCCCAATTCTTGGTTTTTTCAATTTTTCTTTAGTTGATAAATACCTACATCTCTCTAGTCTGTATCATAAATTATGACCATCATTATACTATAGTACTGGGTGGTTTTTAGCTTAGATGTTTACGTTAGTGGAGCAAAAGAAATTCAAGGTCAGAGCAATGTGAATGATAAAAAAAAATGTCAAAATCGAGCCACGCACGGTGGATGTCCGGGCTGATTTTTTTGAGCAGTGATCAGGCCCCACTCTGTCTGCCAAAAGGGCGTGCCTTTTTTTAAAATATTTTCGTTATCTTTAAAGACTAATATAAAAATAATAAGAGAAAAAAGGCAAGATTTGACGAGCCATAAATAAGCAAACATTTGGTATAAAAGAGAAAAATAAAAAAATTTATTAGAAAGGAAAAATGACATTAATAACAGTTGTAAATGTAATCCTAATGGTATGGGGAAATAAGCATGGCTATGGAAATATGAGGCTCGCAATACTAATTATCTACTACCATTGTAGTTGTAGCTCACGTAGCTGGCATGGAATTAGGCCTGCCACAGACCTAGGCCAAGTTTCCCGCACATGCTTACAATAATTCAACAACATTAGTATGAGGAAAGCTCATAACTGTTTTTATACATCTTTTAAAAGGGAAGAAATTGCTACAAAGGATCGCACAAACGTGACGAAAGAATAGAGATTATATTATCAGCAAAAGTGATGCAGAAGATGGAATGAAAAAATGGATAAAATCAATTATAATTTATGCAAAAGAGCAATAAAACAAAATAATGAATTTTGCAAGATGAATAATAAGGTATTGTTAAATAGTACAATTGCGTAACCACTTCTAAGAGAATATTCGCAAACAGTAACTGTTAAAAAGGGTGGTTGGTCCATTGGGTGAGACGCAAGGAGTGTAATAATAATATACAGGTGACAGCTGCTATCAAGAAGAGATCAACAGGTGTCTGTAACCCCCTCCCCCCTACATTCCAGTGGAATGCATTCTACAGGGACTCACTAATTATTGTGCAAATGGGGTTTAAACTTTAGGTTAAAATTCAAATTAGACTTCTTAATAATAAAAAAAAAATTAAATTGGCTCACATTTTGTCACCAGTCTATTTTTTTTTACACCAGGAAATTTACATGACGTAATTGCAATCAGAGATTTTGTTTAGACCTATGATGTATTGAACTCTAGAAAAGTTAAAAGTTGGTAGAGAAGTTCGATTCAGAAGGGAACCATAGAACATAGAAAATATTATGTTTTAAATTACAAATTTTTGGGTAGGTTGCTCA